>NW_007737812.1:41952-44993 GCF_000696425.1 Galeopterus variegatus | reverse complement strand
CAAAACAGAAAAAGGAAAAGACAGTAAGCAGAAAGTGCTGGATCACCGAGAGGAAAAAAGGGGGAGGAAGGGCTGAGGAAAACAGCTTTGTCCACCAGTGTTAAATTTTCCTGGGGGACCCTTCTGTTCCTCGACCTCCCCAACCCTCACCATAAGCTACTAAAGGTCTTTCTGAAGAAAGATGGTCTCAGTTTAATTTTTGCCCAAGCATTCATACAATCAAAATTACCTGTCAGATGACTGAATAAACAGAATGTGGTATAGACATACAATCGAATATTATTCAGCCTTAAAAAAGAAGAAAATTCGATGCTTTGTAGTGGATTGAATTATGTCCTACCAATACTCCTTGAGGCTTGAATTGTGTCTCCCAAGTTTTATGCATTAGAAACTTAGCCCCCACTGTGGCTGTTAAGAGGGTGGGAAATCTTATTATGGTAATTGAAAGGTGGGGCCTTGAAGAGGTCATTAGATTGTAGGACCATGCAGTAGTGAATGGATTAAAAATACTGGTCAGGGATGTGGTTCTGAGGGCTTTAAAAGAAGTAGAGGGTCTGTCTCTCTCTCTCTCTGCTCTCTCCGCTTGCATCATCTTGCAATGTGAGACCCCTGGGTCACTGTCACTACCACCAGGTGGACACTGGGCTTCCCAGCCTCAGAAACTGTAAGCAATAAATTTCATTTTTCTTTATAAATTACCTAGTCTCAGGAATTCTGTTATAGCAACACAAAATGGACTAAGACATGCTGGAACATGAATAAACCTTGAGGACATTATGCTAGGTGAGAGAAACCAGTCACGAAAAGTATGATTCCACCTACACGAGGTAATTAGAGTAGTGGAAATCATAGACACAGAAAGCAGACTGGTGGTTACCAGGGGCAGGGTCGGGGGGAAGGAAATGGGGAATTAGTGTTCAATGGGTACCGAGTTTCAGTCTGAAGATAAAGAGTTCTGTGGACAGATAGTGGTGATGTTCGCACAACAATGTGACTGTACTAAATGCCACTGAACTGTTCACTTAAAAAATGGTTAAGGTGGTAAATTTTATGTTATGCATATGTTATCATAATTTAAATAATAATAGTAAGAAGTTACCTGAACAGGCCAGAAAGTGCAGCAATGAAGAAATTGCTTTGCATAAAATAAACTACCTCTAATGAACTAATACAAGGAAACGAAGAGGAATACTATTTACTGTAAAATGTTCTCACGTATTATGTTGATGTTATAGCATTTAGCAAAATCTCTGTAGGGAAAATTTTATCAGGAAACTGAGGCTCAGAGGTGACTGGCTTGCCCGTTCTTACAATGTGGAGGTGGGCCACGTGAGGAATTTGATGCCAAGTGTGTTGTGAAAAGCCCACTCTCTTCCACACTCCACTTTCTTTCAAGCTAGATTTCAACTCAGTCTGAAATACTAAGGATCATATATCCACATGTGGAAATATTTAAGAAAATGCAAACATTGCTCAGTGTGGAGAGACAATGCAGAAAAAAATGACTCCTAACAAAATGAGAGAGATGTATAATCTGTGGTGGAATAAGAAAGTTCCTGTTACCTTCTGCAGATCATTTTGGGTGTCCTACCCACTTTGACTTCTGCTTTGAAAGCTCAATAGCATATGATATACCTACTTTATTCCTATACTTCCAAAGCTGGTAAAAGATGAAACGAGGCCTAAGCCAGGCTTTTCTGGATGTCTTAATGATAATGGAGAGTGTAGCATTAGTTTTCATAAAAGACAGCATAGCTCAAAATTGAATTAAAAACTTGGGGATAGGNAATGTGGTCAGGAACCATCTAATCTGCTGGGGGCCTGGAGAGAACAAAAGACAGAAAAAAAAGATGAAAATCTCTATCCTCTGGAGCTGGGATACACTCTCCTCTCCTGTCTGTGGGCATCAGAGCTCAAGACTTTTCAGCTTTTGGGTTCCAGGACTTACACCAAGGACAGCATCAGCTTCCCTGGATTTGATGCCTTCGGACTTGGACTGAGCCACGCTACCGGCTCCAGTTTGTAGACGGCCTATCATGGGACTTTTCTTCATAATCACATGACCTAATTCCCCCAATAAATCCCACTCCTATATTTATAATATATCCCATTGATTCTGTCTCTCTGGAGAACCCTGACTAATACAACACATACACCAGTACATTGAAAATCTACGTCCCATGCACTCTTCATAGGAAGTTGCTTGAGGATGTTCTCCTCAACAGATCGAGCGTTTAAATTAAGAAAGAGTACTGATGGAAGAATCAGTTTAGCTGTACCCAACAGAGGAAGTAAAAATGGTAATATAGAGAGAGGATGAGGGACGGGAGGTGAATCGTAACCCTACTTCAGCAAAAAGCCAGTAACTAATCCAATGTCTAATGTTGATCAATTAAGAAGTAATGGTACAAACTGAGAGATGATGGTGACCATTTCCAGCTGCAGTGTCTACGATCCTGTCAATGGAAGCTGCAGAGCCATGCCTGACCATCCAACTGGCTGCCAATAGTGAGGGGAGAGTGAGAGAGAACATGGGATAGCAATGAGGCGGGGAGGCTGGGAATCGTATCAGGGCTGGGCGGCATGAAGTCCAGTAGAACGGAGAGGATTTCGTGAACTAGAAGGGACGAAGTACTTGCAAAAGTATCTTATAGAGTGTGGGGCCTAGGAAAGGAAAGAGCTCTTAAGGGCATTTTCTCTGCCAGCCACCATGCTGATGTGAATGGAGGAAAGATGGAAGAGGCTCACATTTTTTGCTTATAGTTTAAATTTGTATAATATTGTGAAAGCTAATTTATTAACACATTTCATTCATTCATTCGAGATTTGTTTATGTGCCTACTGTATATATCAGGCACTATTGAAGTGATTAAACTGTAAAGATAAAAAAAATCTCTTCCAGTAAACTTGACGGTAATCTTAGGGATCCACAGATAGAATCCCGTAAGGGAAGACATGCATGTGATGACTACGTTTCATAGAGTGTTACAGGGGCTATGACAGAAATATGTGCAGGGCCCAAAAAGTATGTCCATGCTCTT
>NW_007737812.1:39948-41218 GCF_000696425.1 Galeopterus variegatus | reverse complement strand
CCAAGTGTGGCACTGTAGCAGTGCGCCACCGGGCCGGCTCCTTTTCTCTATTTTACATTTAAACAAACTTCAATGATTCTCTTTGTACACCCCTGAAAGAATTTGTGCTTTTAACTAGATGCCAATTGATGAAACTTAATGTCACCAGCTTTCTTTTTTAATGTTAAATTGGTTGATAATTCAATTTGAAAAGAAAAATTTATTTTTCAAGTAACTGGTCTTCCATGTGCCAGAACAAGGGTAGGCAAATTTAAGCCTTTCCAGATCTCAGGTAAAGTTGCTGGTAAGGAAGGGAAATGTTTCATAAAAATTAAGCCTTTCCATGCTTTGAAGCAAAAGAATAACTGGAAAAATGTTAACACCAAATGGAGACCCAATGAACAAAATGAGACGGTGTGCTGCTACTGTCTCAAACTTTAGGCTGATTATTTTTAAAATCTTCCCATCTAAAATCTTTAGAAAAACTGATGGGTGTTAGCTAATTATATTTATAAGAGAAATACTTTATATCACAAATATTTTACTTACTAGAATTCCACATGCACAGCAAGAGAAAAAGTTCATTTGACTTGAGCCAAAGAGTAGCTGGGCAGATTCAGAGCACATCTGTTTAAAAGCGAGATTAATAATTAAAATATAAAGACACCACTTCTTTTTAAGCTACAATTATTTGGATTCAGTGGAGTGAAAACTCTCTGAGCAACTGGTCTTTATACTCTTTCATCAGATTCTCTTTTCAGTAAATGCGGGTGGTTTAAAAAAACTTGTTTTGAATTCCTGGTCAGAACTGGTCAGTATTATACCAGGGGAGAGAGAGCTGGGCCATAGAGAAGTCTATGCTTTTTTTTTTTTTTTCCCCCTTGTGAAAATGTTCCATATCTCTATCCCCAGTTTGTCCATGAGCTGTGAGATAGACAGAGTGGCAGATTCCACCCAGTGCTGTCGGGCAGTCTTCCAGATCGCTAATCACCCATCCTACTGCATGGAGTGGGAATCACAGCTGGGCAGGAAAATCACACCGAGCCTGTAGAAATAGGAGACAATAGAGGAAGAAATAGAGGAAGCAGTGCTGTGCCCTTCTTGTCAATATGAAAGTTTAGACACACGAAACTTGCTCTGGTTAGAAAGGGTGTTAACATTCCTAAAAGACGAAACAGCAGAACGATGCACTTTTTTTAAGAGAGAGGAAGCAGTGCTGTGCCCTTTTGGCAATATGAAAGTTTAGACACACGAAACTTGCTCTGGTTAGAAAGGGTGTTAACATTCCTAA
>NW_007737812.1:31901-38542 GCF_000696425.1 Galeopterus variegatus | reverse complement strand
CTGAGTGGCACATGACATCTCCATTTGATCATCTAAGTCATTTGGAATCTGCTGACTGCCAAAATTCCAGTGATGATTTGGCATGTATTAAAAAGCCACTAATAAGGAAATAATGTCACCTGCTTCTTATCCTCCCCTTTTGCTTAACTGGACACTTGACTAATGGTTTGCTCGTCTGTTCCGTTCTAAGACCCAAAAGCCACACCTTATCCCTCCCTGGTATCTCTCATTCCTTTCTCTATTTTTTTTTTNGGAAGAGAGAGACAAGGAGAGAGGGAGCAGAACAGGGAGAAGGTAGAGACACCTGAATGGAAATGGATTCTTTCCTAATCTCAAGGGCATAAAAAATATGAACCATCAAAATCCGAGCTTTGCTTACAGAAAATATTTACTCACAGTAAATATTACTCATCTTTTCTTCACGCTGGAGATCGTCTAACTTAATGTGAGAATAAAAGCATAGGGTTGGGGTCTGGGTTAGGCCATTGCTACTCAAATGATACACCCAAAACAGAAGAAGGAAAAGACAATAAGCAGAAAGTGCTGGATCACTAAGAGGAAAACAGGGGGAGGAAGGGCTGAGGAAAACAGCTTTGTCCACCAGTGCCAAATTTTCCTGGGGGACCCTTCTGTTCCTCGACCTCCCCAACCCTCACCATAAGCTACTAAAGGTCTTTCTGAAGGAAGATGGTCTCAGTTTAATTTTTGCCCGAGCATTCATACAATCAAAATTACCTGTCAGATGACTGAATAAACAGAATGTGGTATAGACATACAATCGAATATTATTCAGCCTTAAAAAAGAAGAAAATTCGACACTTTGTAGTGGATTGAATTATGTCCTACCAATACTCCTTGAGGCTTGAATTGTGTTCCTCAAGTTTTATGCATTAGAAACTTAGCCCCCACTGTGGCTGCTAAGAGGGTGGGAAATCCTATTATGGTAATTGAAAGGTGGGGCCTTGAAGAGGTCATTAGATTGTAGGACCATGCAGTAGTGAATGGATTAAAAATACTGGTCAGGGATGTGGTTCTGAGGGCTTTAAAAGAAGTAGAGGGTCTGTCTCTCTCTCTCTCTCTGCTCTCTCTGATTGCACCATCTTGCAATGTGAGACCCCTGGGTCACTGTCACCACCACCAGGTAGACATTGGGCTTCCCAGCCTCAGAAACTGTAAGCAATAAATTTCATTTTTCTTTATAAATTACCTAGTTTCAGGAATTCCGTTATAGCAACACAAAATGGACTAAGACATGCTGGAACATGAATAAACCTTGAGGACATTATGCTAAGTGAGATGAGCCAGTCACGAAAAGTATGATTCCACCTACAGGAGGTAATTAGAGTAGTGGAAATCATAGACACAGAAAGCAGACTGGTGGTTACCAGGGGCAGGGTCGGGGGGAAGGAAATGGGGAATTAGTGTTCAATGGGTACTGAGTTTCAGTCTGAAGATAAAGAGTTCTGTGGACAGATAGTGGTGATGTTTGCACAACAATGTGACTGTACTAAATGCCACTGAACTGTTCACTTAAAAAATGGTTAAGGTGGGCCAGCCCGGTGGTGCACTGGCGCTCCCGCCGAGGGTTCAGATCCCATGTGGAGACCGGTTCCCACTCACTGGCTGAGCGCGGTGAGGGCGCAACACCGAGGGTTGTGATCCGGTTACCAGTCAGTAAAAAAGACAAAAAAAGGGGGAAAAAAATGGTTAAGGTGGTAAATTTTATGTTATGCATATGTTACCATAATTTAAATAGTAATTAAAGTCCAAAAAGTGCAGCAATGAAGAAATTGCTTTGCATAAAATAAACTGCCTCTAATGAACTAATACAAGGAAACGAAGAGGAATACTATTTACTGTAAAATGTTCTCACGTATTATGTTGATGTTACAGCATTTAGCAAAATCTCTGTAGGGAACATTTTATCAGGAAACTGAGGCTCAGAGGTGACTGGCTTGCCTGTTCTTACAATGTGGGACTGGCTTGCCCGTTCTTACAATGTGGAGGTGGGCCACGTGAGGAATTTGATGCCAAGTGTGTTGTGAAAAGCCCACTCTCTTCCACACTCCACTTTCTTTCAAGCTAGATTTCAACTCAGTCTGAAATACTAAGGATCATATATCCACACGTGGAAATATTTAAGAAAATGCAAACATTGCTCAGTGTGGAGAGAGAATGCAGAAAGAAATGACTCTTAACAAAATGAGAGAGACGAAAGAAATGACTCTTAACAAAATGAGAGAGACGCATAATCTGTGGTGGAATAAGAAAGTTCCTGTTACCTTCTGCAGATCATTTTGGGTTTCCTACCCACTTCGACTTCTGCTTTGAAAGCTCAATAGCATATGATATACCTACTTTATTCCTATACTTCCAAAGCTGGTAAAAGATGAAACGAGGCCTAAGCCAGGCTTTTCTGGATGTCTTAATGATAATGGAGAGTGTAGCATTAGTTTTCATAAAAGACAGCATAGCTCAAAATTGAATTAAAAACTTGGGGATAGGGGCTTTACCTTAACCTTCACCTTAACAGTATCAACTACCTTCTGATTGTCTTAATGAAATGAATAAATTGTCCCATGATAGAAAGAGCATCTGCACTGGAGTCATAAAAATGAGGTTTGACCTGTCATTAGTTCCTTTCTAATTGTGTCACTTTGAACACAGATCTAATTGTATAATTGCGTCCTCTCTTAGCCACTCCCAGTCTCTGTTTCCTAATACTTAAGATGGGAAT
This sequence comes from Galeopterus variegatus, assembly GCF_000696425.1. Classification (NCBI taxonomy): domain Eukaryota; kingdom Metazoa; phylum Chordata; class Mammalia; order Dermoptera; family Cynocephalidae; genus Galeopterus; species Galeopterus variegatus. The sequence continues at coordinate 35,805 of NW_007737812.1, read as the reverse complement.
AATAATGCCTAATTCACAAGATTGTTGAAGGATTGAATTACATTTAATAAGGTAGTATACATTAAAGTGCTTGACATACTTTGATTTAATATGAAATGGTTGGGGCTGGCCCGATGGCTCACTCAGGAGAGTGCGGCGCTGGTAGTGCTGAGGCCGTGAGTTTGACCTAGAGCCAAATTTTCCTGTACCTGAAAAAAAAAGAAAGATAAAAGCAGAAAAATAAAAATCATACTTTTCTTTTACAGCAAACTTATCCTGATGCTTATTGAATATAACAACAACAATAATGAAAAAGGATTTGTGAATTGGAAGATATCAGTTAAAATATTCAGTTTATAGTACAGAGAACAAAAAGATAAAAAATGCAGAAATAGCATAGGGGCTATATGGAACAGAGAGAAAAAGTCCAACACACATAGAATTGGAATCAGAGCTGGGGAGGAAAGAGCTAATAGTGCAGAAGCAATCGAACATATAATGGCTGAGATTTTTCTGAAAATGCTGAACAATATCAAAGAAGTGCTACAAACTTCAAGAGGGTGGAAACCACGGCTAGGCTCATAATTGTAAAATTTCTGCAAATCAAAATCTTACAAGCCCCTAGAAAAAAGACATATTGCCTTTAAAGGAGCATTAATAAGGCTGACAGCTACTTTCTCAAAAGAGAAATAAAAGCCAGAAGGCCATGCAATGACATCTTTAAAGTGTCAAAAGAAAAGACAAACAACAAAAATGCCAACGGAAAAGACAAACCACAAAAATGCCAACCCCAAATTGTTTATACAGTGAAAATACCCTTAAAATGTGAAAGTGAAATATACATCTTTCTAGACAAGCAAAAACAGAGAATTCATCACCAGGGGACACACATTTAAAGAAATGCTGAAGGGAATGCTTCAGACAAAAGGAAAGCTATTCCAGAAATCCAAGGAAGCATGAAGATCAATAGAAAGAGTAAATAGTAAATCTAATGCATAGTTTATCTCTTATGGGTCTTAAAATATTACTGGAATTAAAATTCATGAAAAGTATAACAAATTTAGGAGGGGAAGTGTTATTGGAGTTAAAGTGTTCTGTAGTCTATTATATGAAGCCAAAAAACCAATTCTGTTGAATTGGTCAAGCCAGTCCTCAGTGTCCTTGTGAAGGCATCTGAGCAGAGCTCAGCCAAGATGAAGTTAATTACAAAGACGTTAGAACAAACTGAAACTAAACGTAAGAACTTGAATTGCATTGTGGCAGATCAAGTGAATTTGGCTGATGGAGTTTGGATGTGTTGTCCCCTCCAAAACTCATGTGGAAATTTGATCCCCAACGTGGCAGTGTTGGAAACTGATTGAGTCATGGGGGCAGATCCCTCATGAATAGATTAATGCTCTTCCTGGGGGAGGGGAGGTTAATGAGTGTGTTCTCGCTCTATTCCCTCCAGAGCGTGTTGCTTAAAAAGACCCTGGCACCTTCTCTCTCTCTCTTGCTTCCCCTCTTCATGTGATCTACTTGCACCTACTGGCTACTGCCACTTTTCCACCATGAGTAGAAGCAGCCTGCGGCCCATGCCAGATGTAGCTGTCCCAGAATTGTAAGCCAAATAAACCTCTTCCTTATAAATTACCCAGTCTCGGGTATTCTGTCATAGCAACACAAAACAGACTAAAACATTGGCCATAAGACCAAACTCTTAGCCTGATGGGGAGTTTGTAGTTAAGAGGCAGAACGTGGCTCCAAAACTGGATTGAAAACTTTCAACTTAATGTGATGAAGAAAAGAAGATAAGTTCTCCTCCAGTCCTTAGCAATATAAATACATATTATTCCAAAGTTGGCAATATATTGAAAAGTCTGGGATTTTACGTCCAAGGAAATAAACTTATCATGTATTGGGCATTTGCTAATTGTGAGATATTGGACACCTCTTCTCCCAAATACTCTTCTGGTGTGTCTAATCTGCCAATAAAAACATCTATTAAGTTTTTGATTTTTGATTGTTTCATTTACCTTTTTTTTAGCAGTTCTATTGGTTCTCTGAGGAAAGATCTACTCTGAGATGAGTTTTTTTAATAGTTTTTTGCTACAATGCTGATTTTTTTCTTTAAGAATAGTAAATATTCTTGCTCTATAACCTATATCTGATAATTCCAGTAGCTAAAGTATTTGAAAATGTTTTAGTTGACCTCAAGGTTCTTTGTTTCCTTGTGTACCTTTTTGTCCCCTCTTTCTTTTTTTTTCTTTTGGACTACATGACTGGTTCTTGAGCTTGGAAAATCATCTGTAGGAATATTTGAGCACAGGATGAACTGAATGTACCTTCTTCCAGGGAGCATTTATATTTCTTCTAAAAGATGTCTGGAGGAACTATCAACTTAAACTAAGTTCAAGACTTTAAGGTCCTTGACCCACTAGGGGATGTGAAATCCACCTGCTTATTTGCAGGAAGGCAGTGTCATGTCTGGTTCTCTTTTACTCCAGCAGTTGGTGCTTTAAGGTTCAAGTTTATTGTAGGGATAATTTCTTAGTAGATTTTCTAACTTATATAGGCTCAGTGCTTTGATTACTGTTCTGTTCACCCCATGAAGTCATCACAATTTTGCCAGGATCAGCAAACATATAAGGTCAAAAGTTGCTTCTGTGACTGCTTAATATTTTCTTTTCCCTAAGGATTGTTAAGTCCTTTCTATCTTGCTAGCTCTTAGATGCTTTTAGGTAGATGCTTTTTGTATTATATCCAGTAATTCAGTGGGATAGTTGGTCTGGATAACTTACCTGCTATTGCCAGAAACTGGAACTCTAGGATAATAAATAACCTGCATTATGCTGCTATTATCTCACAAAATAGGGAGTTGAAGTGGATAATATGTACTTTGTAAGCTGAAAATTGTTGTAAAGTTGTCACTTAATATTCTTGTTAAAAAGTAGAAGGAAGAAACCCAATTACTGTGTGCTGGCTACCATGTGCCATCCCGCCAGAATGACGCTGGTGTGACAAACTCCCACTCATGATTTAGCCAAAGAAGAAAATTTGTTAGGGCTTTACTACAAAGCAGAGGTTGAAAAACTGTGAGTCAAATCCAATCTGCGGCTCGTTTTCATAACTAATGTTTTATTAGAACACAGACACACTCGTTCCTTTATGAAGTTTCTATGACTGCTTGCATGTTAGGAGGACAGAACCAAATAGACAATTCAATTCTGCAACAGAGCCCTTTATGGAAAAAGTTGACCAACTCCTGCTACAAAGTATTAGTCCTCAGAGGTCTGGCCTGATCAGTTTAAGTTCTGGGAACAAATTGTTTCTAGCAAATTGTTTGCTGCATTATTTTCATGCAGTTTTAAATACTGGAAGTTTGGACTCAGGATAATAGACTCTTCATTCACATTCAGAAATTTAAACAGGAAATAGCACTGAAAAGCAAAATAAGAATATCTTCAATTGGTAACATGGTAATTTAGTTCTTTCTCTTAAACAGCTTCGAAACACATCTTTTTCCTGCACAAATATGAGTTTCTACTTCTTTGTAAGAATGTATTTTCCTCTTCATTGATAAAGTCAAGCTCTTCATTTTTTATTAACCTGTACTTCTTGGGGCTATGGAACATAGAGAGGGCTTAGAGGAAATGGAAACTCACAGGCAGCAGGGAAAGGCCAACCCAGACACAGACCACGGGTGATGGAGGGACCTGCGTAGAGGTGCCGCTCTCTTCCTCTGCACCGGACTGGCCGAGCCTGTGGGGCAGTGCGAGCCAGCAGGGCATTGACGCCAAAGAGCAGGATAACGTTCTGAGACAGTTCCTGCTTCTCAGGAGTGATGACACAGACCTTAGTAGAAAAATCAAAGAAAAATAAACCGGAAAAGGAAGTTATGTTCAAAGCCCGGTACTGTGCTGCTTTTTTCCTCAGCACCAGCTTG
>NW_007737812.1:30034-30942 GCF_000696425.1 Galeopterus variegatus | reverse complement strand
TCTTAGCTGAGAGCCAAGACAGCTCTAAATCCCCTTCTGTGATGTGGCGTGGTAGGAAAGGAAGGGGGAGTATGTGGGAAAAGCTTAGGGGCTCCCTTCTCTGAGACTAGGACACAAAAAGCCCGTCTATTCCTGACCACCTGTGCTCACCAGGCTCGTTATGTGAGAACGGGAGGGTCGACCAGACAGTTAGAGGACCAAGGAGCATCAGAGCAGAGAGCTCCTATGTGGCCAGTTCCTGGAGCCCTGGAGGGACAGGCGGGAGGCCTCTGGTAAATTTCCGAGTGCTCGGCACGCTCCTTGCAGCCACCCACGCAAGCACAAGGGCAGCATGGCCAGGGAGCCAGACGGGCTCTGTTCCAGGCAGAGGCAGAAAAGGGATGACAGAGGCTGGATTCATTTAGCTCCTCAGACCTGCTGGCCTGCTGTCTTCTGACACTGGGTTTACCTTTCATTAGTCCCCAAAGGGAGTGCGCATCCCAGCTGGGTCCTCTGGAAGCTGTGGATTTGCTGATTTGCACCCTTCTTGTGCATATTTTTATGTGGGCTGGGAAAACAGATGGCTCCATCCAAGTTGCTGAAAACCCAGCTGGTTATTGCTGCACTAGGATGACCTGAGTATGGGGATCTGAGTTTTCCCTGCCAGAGCCTTGGGCACGCTGGGAAACATGTTTGTCTTTGAATTAGAGCACAGGCGGATGAGGTCCAAAGCACGCTTCCCCAAGGTGTCCTGGGCTATGGGGACTCCAGGAAAGCCACATTAACCACACAGCACATTGCACACAGCACCCCTGTGACTTACATCCTTATTTATGAATTAGGCAGGTTAAAAATTAATTTAAACAACAGTGATGATGATAGTTGTCTTCTTTTCCCTCCCACTTTTTAAACCAAACCAGCACCCCCCC
>NW_007737812.1:27484-28245 GCF_000696425.1 Galeopterus variegatus | reverse complement strand
TGAAGCTGCATACAAGCCTTTTCAACCACAACCATATACTGGAGCTATAACAACTCACCCTTGAAATAGCACGTGTAAAGTGCTTAGTACAATATCACAATGAGGTAAGTGCTCGGTACATGTCAGCTCTCAGCATTATCACACATAGCAAAGAATCCTTTCTCGATGCCAAGGATAGCAGAATAACCTAGAAAAATAATCCCAGGGGGATTTGTCTTCTCTTCTCTGCCAGCTGGGAGGTTGATTTGCTTAGTCGTTATTTTTATTTCATTTCTAACACTTACCTTATTCTTCTTGTAAGTGTTTCCTTGCACTTTTGGGCCCACTAGACCCTTGACTCTAGCATGGCTCTGGCTGCAAGCTGCATTTGGTCTTATGCATTCAAATTCCCAAATTTAGGTTGCTGATCCCACAAGTGTGAACTTCTTGGCTCCGTGTCTGAGCCTCTCTGCTTTCAGTTAGACAGGAAACCAGGGCTNTTTGTGACTTTCCAACAGATTTAGAACTGACGTTATAATTGGAGTGAAAATGCCCACATGTGACTTGAATTAAACAGGCCTCCACTGATCAGAGACACAAAGCCAACTAATCTCAGGGTGTTAAGTGGAAATTCTCTGAGAGTCACCAAGCAATCTACCCTGTGAGAGATAAGTCAAGGAAAAGAGGGCTCCAGCCTATGTGCTTATTTGTAACCAAGTTCACTTTCATGTTGGGATACAAAGCAGTTTCCTTTGCATCCTAGAGAAGTAACCTAGTGGGGT
>NW_007737812.1:24730-25575 GCF_000696425.1 Galeopterus variegatus | reverse complement strand
TTTTTTTTCTGTGCTTTCATATCCCATGCACTTTGTTTCTTTGAGCATTAACTCTCTACACCATCTTTTCCCCCATTCCCCAGTACCGTGCAAGGTCCTGTCTCTGCCTGTCGAAATCCTGCATCTTAAATCAAGGCCTTGATTCGATGAGTCCTTCCATAAACCATAAACTTACATAAGTTTCTAACAATTTTACCACTATTATATGATTACTCTATTCTCAGCAATTTAGGAGGACTGTTGAAATGCTTTTGAGAGAGCAGTTACACGGCAGTGTCTTTTCCTCCTCAAATCTGCCTAAGGGTGGAAACCTAAGGACCACTTGTCTAATAAATACCCTGCCAGGATTGTCTTTAGTAACTGTACTCAGACGAGCCTCTGTGAAATGCTGCAGGAGAGCTGCGATGCAATTATCGCTAACCGAGTTGTTCTAGTTGGTACCTGGGCATTGCTGGCTTTGTTTATGGCTCAGATGAACACATTTTCATAATCTGGAGAAAATGAGCACAAGCTGCCGCTTCCAGTAAATATTAATTCTGAATAAATAAATGCAAATGAAATTGTCATTGGCAACAATTTCTTTTGATTAAGCCCCCCTGATTTACTTGCACATTGGTAGGCATGCTGCTGAAAGTTGAAAGAACTGTTCACGTTGCAGATGGTAGCCACTTTTCACCTCCAATCATTTCACCCTGCGAGGTACAAGTACACCCCATTAGTGCTCCAGACATCCAGCCCCCCCAAATGAAAGTACATCCTGTGCTAGCCAGGAAACAGGAGATCTACATTTTCAAAAACATGCCATTTGCTTCTATGACAACACTGGAAACATGCAAATATTATAC
>NW_007737812.1:21617-22844 GCF_000696425.1 Galeopterus variegatus | reverse complement strand
ATTTATCACCTTTTCATGTTGGAAACATTCAAAATCCTCTCAATTAGCTGCTGGAAGTTATGCAGTAATTTGTTGTTGACTGCAGTCTCCCTGTGTTGCTATAGGACACTAGAGCTGATGTAGTTATTTTCTGCTTACAGTTTATTCATTTTTGAGATCCTCTAGTTCTACCACACCTCGAGGCTGGCACGAGATATATACTTACCAAATGCTCTGATGTGTGATGAGTTGAACTGAAATAATGGCTACAGTTTACTATTATTATTTATAGCNCTCTGATGTGTGATGAGTTGAACTGAAATAATGGCTACAGTTTACTATTATTATTTATAGCGTTATAAAAATAATTGGTCTAACAAGTACCTAAATTATATCAAAATAATCGTATATAAAATCCTTCTATATGAACCAATTTTATTTTCCCTATATGAACTCAGAGCTTATTTCTTGGTGTTTTACACCCTTTCAAACTGGCCTCTTATAACATTTCAATCTGTCACAGTGNAGTGAATAAGGCGCGTTTTCCTTCTTAGGAGATGATGAGCGTCAACAAGTTTGCTGGACGCCCTGTGATAGGCAAGTGAAGACAATGAAAGAGATATTACACATTGTCCCAGGGCAATGAGCCAATCAAGTCTGGAAAAAATATTAAAACATAGACAATATTTAGGGAAAAACAAGTGGTCATGTTATCAACTAATAATGTAGAAGGGAACCAGGGAGAGAAGAGGCGAGCTGGGGACTGGGAGGGTGGGGTAGCCCTCCTGGAAGGGATGGAGTTGGCACGAGCCTCGAGGCAGGCAGGATGTCTGGCAAACGATAGAGGTGAGCACACTGTCTGCTGACAATTACATGTGGAGTTCATATATTGATCAAAAACTTATTAAGTATCTATAAATTGCTANGACAATTACATGTGGAGTTCATATATTGATCAAAAACTTATTAAGTATCTATAAATTGCTAAGTGCCGTACATTCAGAAGTGAGTAAGCACAGGTTCTGTCCTCGAGGAGTTCAAATTCAGTGGCAGGTGTGGTCATAGGGAGGAACAGTAGCTATGAGAGGCCTTTGAGCAGTTCATGGAAGGATTTGCATTATGTTTTTATTCGATTTTCCGTGACTTAAAGAATGGCTAGGAGACAGTGGGGGGAGAGGGTGGTTGTGAGGTAGAGGAGGAAGCTTGAACGAAGACGAATGGGGGTGAGAGACAGGGGTTCTCGTGGGC
>NW_007737812.1:18834-21184 GCF_000696425.1 Galeopterus variegatus | reverse complement strand
GACAATTACATGTGGAGTTCATATATTGATCAAAAACTTATTAAGTATCTATAAATTGCTACGTGCCATACATTCAGAAATGAGTAGGCACAGCTTCTGTCCTCGAGGAGTTCAAATTCAGTGGCAGGCGTGGTCATAGGGAGGAACAGTAGCTATGAGAGGCCTTTGAGCAGTTCATGGAAGGATTTGCATTGTCTTTTAATTCGATTTTCCGTGACTTAAAGAATGGCTAGGAGACAGTGGGGGGAGAGGGTGGTTGTGATGAAGCCTTTCAGGTAGAGGAGGAAGCTTGAACGAAGACGAATGGGGGTGAGAGACAGGGGTTCTCGTGGGCACTGATGATTGGCGTTACATGTTCTGCAATCTGCATGCCAGCACCATGCTCTGATAAATTGCACGCCAGCCCCATCCATCATCCAGAATCTGCAGGAGAACCACAGAGGAATGTTAAACAACCACCACCCAGGTTTAAGTGGAATCAAAGAACCCAGTTCTGAAATTTCCCATGAACAGTGAAGGAGATTTTCACCGTTTTGCTATTTATCTCTTCTGCAATTGATCTTGAACTATTTAATGATGCATATACCAACAAGGTACAAATATCCTGCAGTGAGAATACAAATGTGAGCCCTTGTTTGTCTGACAGATGAGGTAGGGCAGGAAAACAGTAGATGGAAATGAAATTTTGTAATTTATACCACAGCCAGTAGCCCCTCTGGATATAAAATATTGATTTAGTGCTACCACCATTCTAAGTTCTGAATAAATTACCATGACACCATCTAAGCATCTAGCAGGCTTAAATTTTTAGAGGCAAGATCAAGGATTGTCTATCAGTTATTAAAAACATACTGTGCTCCTACTAAGTGCTAGGCACTATGACAAAAATCACAATGATTGGGAGAGACAGCAACAGAAAAAAGTAGATGTCAAGACTGATCTCCAACCAATATTTTTGCAGACAACTCATTGAGGGCAGCTGTTCCTCAGGCACATTAACTAATCATAGGTAAATAAAGGATATTGCATACAAGCATGCTTAACATAGGTGTGAAGAAACAGCATCACTACAAGAAGTATTAAGAAATGCTTAAGGAGTGTGATATATGTTAAGGACATGGTATTACAAGCCGAGGGTTTTCTTTTGTTGTTCTTCTGATGTTTTGTGTGTTTAAGGTAATTTGCCACTGGAAGTATGTAGTGGTTCATAATATAGTCTACAGTGTAGGGAAATTCTTCCTGGAGCCCCAGAGATCCTGATTTAATTCATTGTAGATGGGACCTGGGCATCAGTATTTTTAAAGGGCTCCCCAGGCGATTGCAATGTGCAGCTAAAGGTGAAAACCACCAGTAGACCAAGAGCACTACTAGAAGGTGGGCATTTGACTTGGGTGCTGGTCCCACAGATGAAATCAGCATGGCCAGGGTCCCAGGCTTCCACGTTCCATGCAACATGACTCTGTGCCTTTGAACCAGGCTGGGTCTCTTGTACCCCAGGCAGTGAGGAATCGGAGCCATAGACCCCAGAGTTCTGTTTTCCAACTATTATCTCAGATTGTTCCACTTCTTCTCCTGTTACTCCCAACCTTTGGCTCTTCCAAAGAGTAAGTAGAGAGTGGAGCGATTGGGGGTAGAACTCTGATGCTGGTACCATCGGGGCAGGTCACCTTACTGAACCTCTTGGAGACAAGCCAACTGCAGCTAATTAACAACGCACTGTGGTTGGAAGGCTGGGGCTCTTCTGAATGTGTTTCTCCCTCCCTCCCATTTTCAAACGGATTTAGTGGCCTGGGGTGAATTGTAATGAGTGCAAGCACATAACGGATGATGGGCATCTCTTCTGAGATCATGTGAATTATCATTCCCGTCCCACCTGACTCAAGTGAAGGGAACAAAGGTCTCAGCAAGTGCGGATGGGGTAAGAGGAAGGGGCCCCAGGTGCGAGAGCCAGCTTATAATTCCAGAAGACACGAGGACCAAAATATAAGCAAAAACTTTTAAAGGTTACCTAAATTTATGTTTCTGAATTCTGCTCTTTCAGTCTGAGTGGTAAAAGCCTTCTTTTTTCCTGCATTGCTTTTGCTTCAGCGAAGCGTCTGAATCTACAGTTTCAACCTTTTTCTCTCTTGTTCTTTCTCCCATAAGGAAGACAGTTGATAATAGAGAGGCATATGATTGGAATGAAGGATCCGGTTCCTGCCTCATTCCTCTCCTTCTGGACTATAAGAGTACTGAGAGGCCTGGGACGACCTGAGCGCCCAGCCAGACCTCTGTCCTCATTCTACAGATGAGAGAAACGAGCTCCTCCAAGTGACTTGTCTAAAGTCACACAGCTTGTTGGTGCCAGACC
>NW_007737812.1:17821-18285 GCF_000696425.1 Galeopterus variegatus | reverse complement strand
GAGAGAAACGAGCTCCTCCAAGTGACTTGTCTAAAGTCACACAGCTTGTTGGTGCCAGACCTGTCTCCTTTAACCATCTCTCATAGGTATTATTTTCCAGCCCTTCAATCATCTTGCCAACTTTCCTCTGAAGCCTCTCCAAAGTCTAGTGCCCTTCTCAGCTGTAGCTCCTGGAATTAGACACATGACCCCGAGAGGTCTGATTTTCTCTGAGTATAAAGAGAAGGTTGCCTTAGCGTTCCTGCATTTCAGGTATGCATCCAATACCCGGCCTGCTCCAGGGGTTATTTCTGACCATGACCCTCTGGTCTATTTATGACAGGCTTGAGCACATTCTCCCATCTCACGTGTCTTGGTTTCCTCCCAAGCATAAGGACAACTTTACTGTCACACCCTGCAAATGTTAAAACTTAAGATGTTCTTTCTGGAAACAAAAAACACCTTTCTAAGACTGTTAGCTTCCT
>NW_007737812.1:15250-16238 GCF_000696425.1 Galeopterus variegatus | reverse complement strand
TGAACAGACTGGGTTCTGCTTCATCCTCAAGGCCATGAATCGGGAGCAGTCATTTCCAACATTGAGGGCTGATGCCTGTCCCTGCTGCCTCATGTCAAAGGGTGATGGGATGGGATATGACATTAAGCAACAGTGACCACAGAGTGGGGCAGGGAGTAGGTAGGCACTCAGCTGATCCCAAGGACTGAATGATTTTGGCACCCAGAAAACTTGCCCAGAGACAGATCATGCTCAGTCAATGCTTATGGGTGATCGTGACCAAGATTTCCTCATTATCTCCCTAGAAACACTCAAAGGAGGGCGACTGTTCCTCTTGACTCACAAGGTCTGAAACAAGACTGCTGAGGACACAGCATTCTAAACACTGATTCTCTTGAATGGAGCCCAGAACAAGGATCTGAGCACACAAAATATTTATGTAATCCCTGGGGTGAGGCTACTGATGGAACCTGCCGAGGTGAAATCCCAGCAAGGGGCTTGTGATTCCTTAGCCTCCTGTCCTCCTTCCTTCCAGCAGGGATAATAAATAAAGCCAGCGGCCAGCCCTCTGGAGTTCCTCCTCAAAGGAAGGGACAGCTGTAATTGTCGGCCAGAGCACTGGCCCAGTGTTCAGCACTGCCACAAATTCAGCCATGGGAAGATAATGTCGTTAAAATGTCCCTACAGACAGCTAACACTCCTGGGGCAATTTTTACAGTCAGGCTCATCGCCTTGGTTTATCTTATTTAATACAGCCCTGTGAAGTAGGTATTTTTATGTCTGAGTTACAGATGAGGAGGGTACATGGGTTTTCCAGTGTTTGACAGTTTAATAAATTGTACAGTCGGGAATTCTAACTCAGGGTAGAGTAGGCGTCCACAGACCATCGTGTTTCCATTTCATGCCACCGCCTCTCTGATAGTTGGCAAAGAGTCTTGGAAGGCAGGCACCCAGAGGAATCACCAAGCCAGCAGGATGGAAAAGCAGCAGTGTCAAGAGTTCACATGGG
>NW_007737812.1:11701-13438 GCF_000696425.1 Galeopterus variegatus | reverse complement strand
GCACGCACATACACACATGTACATGCACATGCACATACACACATATACACAGAAACAACATGAAACAGAGCTCACTGACATCAAAGGCACAGACAGTGTTCTGATCCCTTCTGTTTTCTGTATTTCCAACAGTCTGCAATGTACCCCAGACAGAAGAATTCAACAGACTGAAATTGCAACACTAAAGTAAGTGGTAAGACATAGAGAGGATGCTTCAAATAAGAGAATCTTAGTCTTTTCTCCCTGGAAAGAACCTCAAGAGAGAAAAAACAACTTTCTTCTTAAGCCATTTGAAATAAAGTCTGGAGTAATAAACCAGACATTAGATGTGAGAAAAAGTTTGCCAGCAACCAAGAGCCGCAGCCCACAGCCCACCCTCTCTACCTTAGAACTGGCCACTTCCACTTGGCTCCTATTGCAGCTTATAGATTCTTTTTTTTTTTGTCCTTTTTGAGACCGGCCGCACGGTGCTCAGCCAGTGAGCACTGTGAGCGCACCAGTCATCCCTATATAGGATCCGAACCCATGGCNCTGCCAATCACTTGAAAATTACTTGTTTTTTTCCACCCCTCAGCTTCTCATTTGTAAAATAAGACCTCTAGGAATCTCAGAAAACTATTGCATTAAATGAGATAAAACAGTTTATATTTAAGGCAGAGTATTATTCTTAACACACCAGCCATATTTGTTCTTTAAAAATGTGCGTTAGATCATGTCACTTGTCTGCTCACAACTCTCCAATGACTTACTGCGTCACTTACAGTAGAAGTCGAACTCCTTGCATTGTCCTGAGAGGCCTTGCAGGATCTGGCTCTGAGTTACTATTCTCCTTGCTGCTCATTGAACACTTCAGAACATTCCTGCTGTAGGGCCNTTAAAACTTAAGATGTTCTTTCTGGAAACAAAAAACACCTTTCTAAGACTGTTAGCTTCCTCGGTGGTTCTGTAAGGGAGAGTGGGCTACCAAATTTCAACTTAGTGGACAGACAGGCTGAAGCCCAAAGTTTAATTGATTTAGCCTGAATCACCTATAAAGATGGGTGGAAATAATTTTGGAAAGCAGAGAAATGACTTTATCCCTAGTCAGCACTGAGCCACCCCGCCCTACCCCTTGCCGGAAACTGCCAGCCAATGCCCCTTCCTTTACTTTTGCAGCAGCTCCACCATAGTCAATGTTTATATGCCTTCAACTCCATGAAAGGTATGATACAAAGCAAATCAAAGATGCTTAGTCTCTGCCCTTGCAGGAGCTCACAATTTAGCACTTTTTAAATCATTGGGGATGTACTTATTTTCCACATCCCACCAAGCTACATTCCTATAAATAGGGATTTTAGGCCCCTTAGGGATCAGAATGAGCTGCGACCTCTGCTGTGCTCCCTGGGCATTTTGCACATTATTTTGTTACTGCACACATCCCATTGTCTTGTGCTTGCTCACTTACCTGCTCTCCTCCTCTCTGCTCTAGGCTCCAGACNGGGAAAACTCAAAGGTAAAGTGAATGCTTTATCCGGAAGAAGCACCAGCTCTAACATGGTAACACAATACTGATTAAACTTCTTAAACAAAAAAATTCCTCTGGAGAGGCCCAAGGATGGGATGCACAGCCCTGGCCTCCCCAGTAGCGTCAGATATGCACGCATGCATACACACACATGCACATGTACACGCACATACACACATGCACATGCACACACACATACACACATGTACATGCACACACATACACACATGCAC
>NW_007737812.1:8714-10617 GCF_000696425.1 Galeopterus variegatus | reverse complement strand
TGAACAGACTGGGTTCTGCTTCATCCTCAAGGCCATGAATCGGGAGCAGTCATTTCCAACACTGAGGGCTGATGCCTGTCCCTGCTGCCTCATGTCAAAGGGTCATGGGATGGGATATGACATTAAGCAACTGTGACCACAGAGTGGGGCAGGGAGTAGGTAGGCACTAAGCTGATCCCAAGGACTGAATGATTTTGGCACCCGGAAAACTTCCCCAGAGACAGATCATGCTCAGTCAATGCTTATGGGTGATCGTGACCAAGATTTCCTCATTATCTCCCTAGAAACACATGTACATGCACACGCACATACACACATGTACATGCACACCACATACACACATGCACATGCACACGCACATACATACATGCACATGCACGCGCACATACACACGTGCACATACACATGTACATGCACACGCACATGCACGCACATACACACATGCACATGCACGCACATACACGCATATACACAGAAACAACATGGAACAGAGAGTTTGCTGACATCAAAGGCACAGACAGCATTCTGGTCCCTTCTGTTTTCTGTACTTCCAAGCGTCTGCAATGTATCCCAGACAGAAGAATTCAACAGACTGAAATTGCAACACTAAGTAAGTGGTAAGACACAGAGAGGATGCTTCAAATAAGAGAATCTTAGTCTTTTCTCCCTGGAAAGAACCTCAAGAGAGAAAAAACATCTTTCTTCTTAAGCCATTTGAAATAAAGTCTGGAGTGATAAACCAGACATTAGATGTGAGAAAAAGTTTGCCAGCAACCAAGAGCCACAGCCCACAGCCCGCCCTCTCTACCTTAGAACTGGCCACTTCCACTTGGCTCTATTGCAGCTTATAGATTCTTTTTTTTTTTTTTTGTCCTTTTTGAGACCGGCCGCACGGCACTCAGCCAGTGAGCACTGTGAGTGCCCCGGTCATCCCTATATAGGATCCGACCCCGTGGCGGGAGCGCTGCTGCGCTCCCAGCGCCGCACTCTCCCGAGTGCGCCACGGACTCGGCCCTATAGATTCTTTTAAAAGGATTCCTATAATGCTTTATTGTATATATTTGATAATATTTATCCTTCCCCTTTTAGACTATAAGCTACCTAAATGATAAGTTTGTTCCTTCAATAGTTAACATGGTGTCTACAAACATGGTAGGAACTCGATAGTCATTTGCTGAATTAATATTGAATTTATTCCTTTTGTTTTCCTTCATTAATCAAGCCAGAGACAACATACTGCTTTCTCCTATGCCTGAAATACAAGTATGTATTTCAGTTGTCATGAACCGATGTGAACCTAGAAGTTGTTCTTTTAAGGCAGTCATAAAGTGAGCACAGGCTTGGAAGCCAGACAATGCTTGGTTTGGGTTTGATTCCTGGCTCTGCCAATCACTTGAAAATTACTTGTTTTTTTCCACCCCTCAGCTTCTCATTTGTAAAATAGGACCTCTAGGAATCTCAGAAAACTATTTATTAAATGAGATAAAACAGTTTATATTTAAGGCAGAGTATTATTCTTAACACACCAGCCATATTTGTTCTTTAAAAATGTGTGTTAGATCACATCACTTGTCTGCTCACAACTCTCCAGTGACTTACTGCTTCACTTAGAGTAGAAGTCAAACTCCTTGCATTGTCCTGAGAGGCCTTGCAGGATCTGAGTTACTATTCTCCTTGCTGCTCATTGAACACTTCAGAACATTCCTGCTGTAGGGCCTTTGCACTGACGGTTCTCTCAGCCTGGAATCCTCTTCTCCAACATACCCACATGGCCAACCTCTTTAACTACTTCAGGTATCACCTTCTCAGTAAGGTCCACTTGATTTAAAATTGCAACCTGAACCTTATACCCATGATCCTGACCTGTTGTGCTCTGAACTATTATTTTTCCATAGCCTTATCC
>NW_007737812.1:5855-7160 GCF_000696425.1 Galeopterus variegatus | reverse complement strand
GAGAAAGGAAAAGGCATGGAAAACCTGTTCAACAAAAGAATAACAGAAAAAGTCCCAGGTATAGAGGGAGACATAGACCTTCAGATCAAGAGGCTCAAAGATCCTCAAACAGATTCAAACCAACAAGATCCTTTCCAAGACACATTATAACCAAGCTGGCAAAGCTCAAAGACAAAGAGAGAATCTTAAAAGAAGCAACAGAAAGTGTCAAGCCACTGATCAGGAAGCCCCTGTCAGAATAACAGCAGACTTCTCAACAGAAACTCTACAGGCCAGAGGAAAATGGGATGATATATTCAANCTATTTCATATATTTCTGTTGTAATCTTTGTGATTTCCTACTTATGTTTGCTTTTAGTTTAATTTGCTCTTCTTTTTCTATTTTCTTAAGGTAGAAGTCTACATTACTGACTTGAGGTTTTTCTTATTTCTAATATAGATGTTTACAAGTATAAACTTTCCACTAAGCACTGCATAAGCCCCACATCCTATAAATTTTGATATATTGCACTTTGATTTTTATCTTAAAGTACTCTCTAATTTCCCTGTGATTTTTCTTTTTACCCATTGTTTGTTTAGGAGAGTGTTGTTTAATTTCCAGACATTTGTGAACTTTCTAAATTTCTTTCTGTTATTGTGGTCAGATAACATTTTTCTGTTATCTTCTATGATCTTAGTCTTTTTAAATGTATTAAGACTTGTTTTGTAGCAAAAATAAAAATAAAAATGAAAATAAAATAAAATAATGTATTGAATGGGCTTGACAGCACACTTGGAACACCAGTGAAAGGATTAATGAATTCAAGGTTAAATTATTCAAATTGAAGTTGACATTATTCTTATTCTTTTCTAATCACTTGCTAATTTCACCAAGATGGACCATATGCTGAATTATCAAACAAGCCACAACAAATTTCAGAGAACTAAAACCATAGAGGGTGTGTAATCTGACCAAAATGGAATTAATCCAAGAAGTGAATTAGAAAATATAACTGGAAAGTCCTTAAATATTCGGAATTAAAATCTCAATGGAAATTAAAAATGGTTGAAACTAAACAATAATGAAGACACAGTNTTGATTTAGCCTGAATCACCTGTAAAGATGGGTGGAAATAATTTTGGAAAGCAGAGAAATGACTTTATCCCTAGTCAGCACTGAGCCACCCTGCCCTACCCCTTGCTGGAAACTGCCAGCCAATGCCCTTTCCTTTACTTTTGCAGCAGCTCCACCATAGTCAATGTTCATATGCCTTCAACTCCATGAAAGGTATGATACAAAGCAAATCAAAGATGCTTAGTCTCTGC
>NW_007737812.1:0-215 GCF_000696425.1 Galeopterus variegatus | reverse complement strand
ATGCATCTAGACAGCGCTGGTATAGGTCAGGTACTTGGCAAATGTTACTTCCTTTCCTCCTCTCTTTTGTGGTTTTTTATATCGCTTACTTGCTGTGGAGGACCCTCAGGACATCGCTGTAAAGCAAAACCAATGACTTGGTTCACATATAAGTGTCACGTAGGGACATTTACAGAGCACTTTAGACTGTTGATTCATTATTATTACTATCATTA
>NW_007737811.1:39347-49694 GCF_000696425.1 Galeopterus variegatus | reverse complement strand
GTCTCCCATCTCTCGCATCTCTTGCTTCCATCCCATTCCCACTCCCCCTTCCAGGGTCTGCATTGAATATCCCACGGGTTGGGACACTGTATAACAGCAGAATAAAAAGCTTCAATTTTATAAGGGTCTATCAAACCTCATGGGAACAAAAGGAGGCCTTCTCAGGAGGGGGAGTTTCTCTACATAAGCCCAAAGGAAGTAAGAGGACTGAGAACATGACCAAAAGAAGAATAAACAGTAATATAAATAAAATCATCCATGACTTATCTGGATGTAGTCTTTTTGAAGAGGTATCTGAGACCTTCTAAAGGCTTGCAGTTGTAGCTGGCTAGGGTCTGGTTGTCTCCCTCAGCTGGGCTAGGTCCAGGATAAGGCTTAATCCTGGATAAATGAACCTAAGGAGTTATTCCAGACAATTCTACAGCATTTGGGTTTGTAAGGAGCACCTGATGTGCTCACCTCCACCTCGGTTGTAACTGGTCATGGCAGATCTTAAGACAAATCCTCAGACTGGAGTTTTGGCATTGGCAGGGATGTGGTACGTGTGGGTAACACCTGGTTGCCATACTTTTTGATAGATTCTTGAAATTTTCCTAAATGGATAATATTTTATGGCTAATGTGACCTCTGGATTGTGAAGGAGGTCAGTAGTTAAAAATGGTTTCTCATATAGCATCTCATGTGGGCTCAGATGGAGATTAGCTTTGGGGGCTACGTGTATCCTCAAAACCGCAATAGGTAATACCTGAGTCCAAGGGAGGAAAGTCTTCTGGCAGAGCTTGGCTATAGTTTTCTTTAGAGTGTGAAAAGCCCTTTCAACTTTTCCTGAAGAAATGTAGCTTATAATCTGTGCCAAGCGAGGTCCCAATCTTTTGAATTACTTGGGCTGTAAATGAAGGTCCATTATCACTCTGTAGTCTTTGGGGAAGTCTGAACCTGGGTATGAGTTCCCTCAGGAGATATTTTACCACTTCCAGTGACTTTTCAGTCCTGGTAGGGAAGGCCTCAATCCAACCTGTAAAAGTGTCCAAGAATACCATTAGATATTTAAACCCACCTGATTTTAGCATTTGGGTAAAATCTATTTTCCTGTCTTCTCTTGGGTATGCACCCCAGTGTTGTGTGGGCAGTAATAGGGAAGAGAGTTGCAGGCTTCCCCCAGGATTGTTTAGGGAACAAGTGCGGGCAAGCCCTGGTGACTTGTTTAATAGTAAGAGCCAATCCTTTTCCATAGGACTTTAATATCAGGTCAGCCAGTGTGTCTCACCCAAAGTGAGTGGACTCATGTAGCCCCTTAATTACCTTCCATTGTATCTGTTGTGGAACTACATATGTGTCATTGACTTGATACCAGCTATCTGGGCTCTGGGTCCCTCCCGGATGTTGTATCCACATTGCATCTGAACAGGACTAGATTGGGGAATGGTCGGGTAGTTCAGGCCTGGGATATAGGTCCATTTAAAATTTTAACAGGGCAGCCCTCTTAGCTTCCCAGTTGGCAAAAGAGTTTCCTTTAACTAGCTAGATTCGATTCTCCCTTTTGGTTTCCCTGGCAGTGCATGACTGCCACTGTGCTTGGCATTTTGACTGCTTCAATCAATTGTTTATCTCAGGACCATGTTTTATGGGGGAATGTTTAGCAGTGAGAAGTGCCCTTTCTTTCCAGATGGCTGCATGGGCATGGAAGGCCATGAAGGCATACCTGGAATCTGTGTAAATATTAACAATGTGATCTTTTGCCAGAATTAATGCTCTGGTTAGGGCAATGATTTCTGCCTTCTGGGCAGAAGTTCCTGGTGGTAGAGGTTGGTTCTCAATAACATGGTGTAGGCTTACCACTGCATAGCCTGCCCTCGGTATTCCCAATTCAATGTAACTTCTCCCATCAGGAAACCATTCAAGTTCAGGGTTTTCTTTTTTCTTTTTTTTTTCTTTTTTGTCTTTTTTCATGTCCTGCAACGGATCACAACCCTCAGTGTCGCGCCCGTACCGGCAACAGGATCGCAACCCTCGGTGCTGCGCCCGCACCTCGCTCAGCCAGTGAACGGGAACCGGTCTGTATGTGGGATCCGAACCCTCGGCGGGAGTGCTGCCGCGCCCCCAAGTGGTGCACTGTAGCAGTGCGCCACAGGGCCGGCCCCGAGTTTAGGGTTTTCTAAGGGGACATTTGTTAGGTCAGGTCTACAGGAGTAGACATACTCTATCGTCTCTATACATGAGTAAGTCAACTCAGAACTTTCCAAGGGCATTAGGGTAGCTGCATTGAGGGTCTGACACACTTTCAGGATTATTTCAGGAGTGTCCAACAAGAGAGCCTTATATTTAGTCAGCCTTCCCCCCGTCAGCCAGTGATATCCTTTAGCTTCTAGGACTCGCTGTACCTGAGGAAGAGTTAGTATCTCCATAGTTTGCCTAGGGTCAGTTAATGTGTCTCCTCCACTAGCAGGGCTGTAGTTATGACTACCCTGGGACAGACTGGCCATCCCTGTGCCACTGAATCTGATTGTTTTGAAAAATAGGCCACAGGGCAGGGAATATCCCCTAGTTTTGGGGTTAGGACTCCCAAGTCTATTCCTTGTTTCTCTGCTACATATAAAGTAAACTGTTTTCATAAGTTAGGGAGCCCCAGAGCAAGGGCCTCCATCAAGGTTCATTTAACATTATGGAAGGCAGCCTGTAGTTCCCCTGTCCAAATTAGGGGTTCCTGTTCATGTCACCCAGTTGCCTCATATAGAGGCTTTGCCAAACCCCAAAGCCTGTTATCCAAATTCTACAAAATCCCACCATTTCCAGAAAGGAGCACAACTGCTTTTTGGTGGTTGGGGGTGGGGTGGGGGACAAGCACAATATAGCCTTTATCTTATCATCAGACAGTCTGCATTGACCCAGAGTGAGAACGTATCCCAGATATGAGACCTCTTGTTGACTAATCTGGGCTTTTTTCAAGTATACCCTGTAGCCCCTTTACCCCCCAAATTTAGGACCTGGACTGTGTTTGAGTTTGACACCTCCTTTGAGGGGCTATAGGTGAGATGACAAATGAGAATGTCAATTACACACTGGAGGATGGCTCCCTCCATAAGTTGGATCTGCCTTACGTCTCATCTGAGAGCCTTATCAAACCAGTGGGGGCTATCCCTGAACCCTTGTGGAAGGACAATCCAGGTGTACTGCTAGGTGACTCCACAGGGATCACTCCTTCAAAGGCAAAGAGGTATTGGCTCTCTTGCTAGAGGAATGCAAAAGAAAGCATCTTTTAAGTCCAAGACAGTGAACCATGAGGCATGCTCAGTGATTTGAGAAGGTGGGCTGTAAAGGCTGGTGTCAATGAGGTGTGTGGATATTTTTGCCTCATTAACAGTGCATAAATCTTGGACTAGGTGGTATTCTCTGCTTGGTTTCTTTAGAGGCAAAATAGGAGTATTGCAGGGTGACTCATAAGGAATTAGAATTCTATGTTGTAGGAACTTTGTTGCAGTTGGCTGTAATCCTGCCCTAGCTTCCGGTGGGATAGGGAGGTCTCTGGTGTGGGTAGGGTGCTCCGTCCATCAAAGTGATGGTTATTGGAACCACATATGTGGCCTTTCCTGTGATTCCCCGGTCCAAAACCTGGGGGTCTACTTTGGTTTTAATTTTGCCTTCTCCCAGGCCAGGAGTAAAAAAAAAAACATTAAGAAGGTGGGGGCTTAGCCATCCCGTCATAGGGATAGTCCTACTTTCTCCATGAAGTCATGGCCTACCAACAGGGTTGGGCAATGAAGAATTACCAGAAGGGAATGTGAGACTATAAAATCTTCTATCTGGCAAGTTGGAGGATGGGTAAAGAATTGGGCTTTGGGGCTTCTATCAATACCCATGACTAGACTATGCTTCTTACTTAGAGGCCCAGAACAGCTATTTAAAACAGAGAAGGTGGCTCCCCTATCGAGTAAAACACTGACTGGCTTACCTGCC
The DNA here is from genome assembly GCF_000696425.1 of Galeopterus variegatus. Lineage (NCBI taxonomy): Eukaryota > Metazoa > Chordata > Mammalia > Dermoptera > Cynocephalidae > Galeopterus > Galeopterus variegatus. The sequence goes on along the minus strand of NW_007737811.1, from coordinate 45,740 downwards.
ATGTTGAGGACCATCTGAGGCTCTTCCGTTGTCACTGGCCTTGGGCCCTGTCAGTCTTCTTCCTCCAGGGCCACCATCTGGCACAGGACCCCTTTGTCCACTTTGGATATGAGACATTCCCATCACCAGTGAGTGGGGTTCCCACAAGCAGGGTAGGGACCTGGAGGTTTTTGGGTTGGTGGGTCTCCTCTTGGGGAGCCCGGCAAGACTTGGCCCAGTGCCCCGGCTTACCACAGTAGAAGCAGGTCTGCTTTCTTCTTCTTTCCAGAGGCCATCTGCCTCTTTGTTCCCCTGGTGGTCCTCGAGGATGCATGGTGCCATTTATGGCTAGAGGGATTAATTGAGCCTGACTCCTTGTGTGCTTGTCTTCCAATTTTATCTCAGTCTGGTCTCAGTTGCCATTTATGGCTAGAGGGATTAATTGAGCCTGACTCCTTGTGTGCTTGTCTTCCAATTTTATCTCAGTCTGGTCTCAGTTGCCATTTATGGCTAGAGGGATTAATTGAGCCTGACTCCTTGTGTGCTTGTCTTCCAATTTTATCTCAGCATCCTGTGTGCTACATCTAATAATTGGACCATGAGAGTCATCTGTGGCCCTAATTGTAATTTTTGTAGTTTCCTTCATATACCAGGGTTAGATTGGCTTATGAAATGTTGTCCCAGGACGGCTTGTTCCTCTGGGGTAGTTGGGTCTAGGTTAGTATATTTTCTAAATGCTTCCATAAGTCTTCCCTGAAAGACTGCTGGATTTTCATCCTTCCCTTGGGTTATCTCTTTGACCTTTTTATAGTCAACTGGCTTTTTTATACACTTTCTCATACCTTCCAAAAGAGAATGGATCAGGCCGGCCCGGTGGCGCACTGGAGAGTGCGCTGCTTGGGAGCGCGGCGGCGCTCCCGCCGAGGGTTTGGATCCCATGTGGAGACCGGTTCCCACTCACTGGCTGAGCGCAGTGCGGGTGCAACACCGAGGGTTGCGATCCCGTTGCTGGTCAGTAAAAAAAGACAAAAAGGAAAAAAAAAAAAAAAACCCAAAAGAGAATGGATCATATGGTCCCTAGCCAAAAGGGAATGGATCATATGATCCCGACTACCCCACTGATAATGCCAGCTAAGATCCTGCTCAGGGAGGGCAATGGCCCCCATTGGATGGGAGCAGGGCTTATCTATTGCCATGTGATCAGCATGTGCCCTTGCTGAACTCCAAATGTGTAACTTTTCCTTGGGAGTGCAGCAAAAAGATAGAAGGATCTGAATGTCCTTCCATGAGACTTCAAAAGACATACTTAGTGCCTGGAATTTATCTACAAAGTTCTTGGGGTCCTCTGAGAATCTCCCCAAGTCTCATTTGCATTGAGTCAGGTCAGACATAGAAAAAGGTCTATGAGATTGTATGGGGCCTCCACCACTTGCTACCATGTGAAAAGGGAAAATGGAGGAGTGTGGGTGGTGTGGAGTCCTACTCTGAGTAGTTCCAACAGGGCTAACCCAGGAAGCACCTCTGGCAGAGAGAGGTCCAAGGGGCCTGGGATGGATGCAGAAGGGTAGTCTTCTGGTTCTTCAGGAGCTGGGCATCCTGGGCCCAGATAGGGGGGTCGAGTGGGGCGGAAGAGTTTTCAGCCTCTCTTGGTTATCCTCTTTCTGAGGCTGCAGGTGGGGCACTCGATGGAGAGTTTTCCTGAGCCTGAGCACTGCTATTTAAGAGGGGGTCATCAAGGATGTCTCGGGGGAAGGGGTAGGCTTCACTTGGATTCCTGCACAGCAAATTAGACAATTTCCTTTTAGTTTTAGTTCCTGATATAAAGCCAGAAAGCATGGACATATGGGACCTTAGTGCATTTGTGGGCCCTATGCAACATAAGAGATCCAATTGTAGGATGGTGTTGTCATTTAGAGAGCCATTTTGGGGCCTTTGTTGTCCATTATCTAACTTATATTGAGGCCAAACCACACTGCAGAAAAATTTTTAAAAAGAGCCTTTTCTTTTTCAGACCATCTAGTTTAAAGTAGCTCCAGTTCTTTAATATGCATCCCAAAAATGACCCCTTGGGGACTGAGAAAGTATGTCCCCCTTTGTCCCCTATCTGATGGGGAAGAGGGTGAGAGAGAGAGAAGAAAAAGGAAAAAAAGAGTCATGTACCTGGGAGCAGATGTCCCTCCACCATTGTAGTCTTCACCTTGGTAAGTAGGTGGGCATTCCCTCCTGTTTACCAGAAGGTGTCCCTTCCAGGTGAGCCCCTTTGGTCTGGGACATCTCCAAGTTGGGAAAGTCAAACTTTACCCTCTCATCCCTATGGTACCAGTGGGGTATCCCCTCTAATGAAATTCTTCCTCTCTTGGTAGGCATGGAACTAGGATGCAGGGCCCTCAACTGAGCATCTGTATAAGAGACAGAATGAGCTAATTGCCGGTTGGCTCTCCATAGTAAAGATGTTAGGAGAAACTCGAAAGTGAGGGCTTCAAGCGGCAGAGGGTCCCTGGAGAAATGGCATGTCTGGGCTCAGGGCTGCCAATGGAGATAGTCACCAATGTGGCAGTGCTGGAGGGAATTAAATACATAAGGTGGTACAGTAAAATTGAAATAAGGTGACATTTGGGAATCTCATAATCTAGTAATTGGGGAGTCAATTTGTCAGAGCAGATCACATAAGGCCCAGCCCAAGCCCTGGACATTCCCACCAAAAAAACGTGTATGATGTCCTAGCCGAAACTTGATGTATTAGGTAGTTCCGAAGGTCTCTAGCAAAGGTTAAATTCACGAGGCAGCAATCCTCCTTGGTGAGAGGTCTATGAAGCTGCCCATCCCTGGGAGTACAGGCCTAGCATAGGGAAGTGGAGGGGGAGGTCCACGAGGCCACCCACATCCTGCCCCCCAGGAGTCCAGGCCTAGTATAGAGAGGAGGAGTGTGGGGGGGTGAGGCTGGCAGCATGTAATGACACATGGGGAGCTAGGCCTCTGCCATGGTGGGGACCCCAGCAATCAGTGGGGGCCAGGGACACATGTTGCATGGACGCTGTTCTTGGGACACCTCCTCTGGCCAGCTGGGCTGGGCCACTCTGAATACATGGTTTATGAACCACCCTGTTGCTTCCACATCATGTCCAGTGAGTGAGAGGGAGGGAGAGAAAAATGTCCTTTGTGACTGTGAAATGTGGCAGCTGCAGTGGCAAGGCAGCCATGAATGCCGGGAGCAAGTCTAACTGGAGCGCTCAGCTGCTGGGGCCTGGAATGTGGGTAGGGGCAACAGTGTGACCTGGAATGCCCTGGGTGGCAAAGGACTGAGACTGCAGCTCAGCCCCAATCTGCAGGGGGTTTTGGGCATGATCCTGAGGTAAGGATCATGAGGGAGAGGGGTACTCACTGGGTCAGGGTCTCTGTAAATCTTATAGGACTTATCTCCTTCCTGGCACACCAAAGCTGAAACCAGATGGCGGGTCTAGGTCCTTGATCAAACCAAGAACTTTACCCAGGACCAACCGAAGTCCACAACATGATGAGCATGCTCAGGGAAGGAAAAGGAAGGGAGATAGACTGGCAAACATACAAATAATAGGACGTTATTGTGCAGAGAGAATGCATGCCAACGTGTCCACAGATGGCCTGGAAAAATGAGAACTGCCCTATGGATTCCTAAGGGGAGGGTTTGCGTGTTGTTCTGGGATGGGGGTGTTTCTCTGTCCTAACTAAGGGGAGGAATATTCAGCTGTGGGGGAGGATCTAAGGTAATTAAGGCCTAATGAGGTGGTATCAGCTTCCTGTCATTCATCCCTGAGTTTCTGAAGTTTCCAGTCATGGGCAGGAATCACTTTCCTTTAACCTTGTCCTTTCTGTCCTGGGTGGAAGGTCGTCATGATGGTTGTCTGCACTTTTGTTCTTCCTTGGGTGCAGGTCCGATGTTGTAGCATGCTGCTTTGTAGTGTAGTTAAACTGTTGCCAGTTCATTATAAGTCTGGGCATTATAACTGCCAGGCAAAGAGGTGGGCAGTGCCAATCTGATCTGAATATTTATAAGCAGCCTCCCTGGGGCATGTCTCCTATTCTGTTCCCGCCTTAGTTACAGGTACAAAGACCTTAAATTAAGGAAAAATGGAATGGGATGATCTTCCCAACTTCACTATGGCATCTCCTATTTCCCCTCTGCCCAATCACTCTGGGATTTTCTACTGCAGAAAAGGAGCAGGGAAAAGAATATCCTAAAGTTATCTACACTGTACCAGAAATGAATTAATTCCTCCATTGACTTATTCAACAAATTTTAAGTGCCTTCCGTGCATCAGACACTGTTCTAGACATAGGGGTTACATCAGTGATTAAAACAAAATCCTCTCTTCTTATAGAACTTAATGTTCTAGTACAGAGAGGCAGACAAAGAAATAAATTAGTAAAACTATAGTAAATCAGATGGTCACAAGTGGTATGGAGAGAAGAGAAGGGGATACGGAGTGCTGGGGAAGGGCTGATATTTCTTCACTGACTGAGACCTATGGATGTAAGAAATGACTGGGAAGTCCTGAGGTTCATTAGATGAGGGAAGTAAACAGAGAACAGGGGAATGAATAAGGTTAGCCCTGAGGGTCCCAAGGCAAATGACGGTGTGAGGCTGTAAGGGCTGGGGGTCTTGCTAAGATCATGGGACTCTCTCCTGACTTGTTTGAATGAGGTCCAACTCTTCGGAAGTTGTTTTTCTTTGGTTCCTTATGAAACAGCAGGTAGTTAAGAATGGTTCTTAATTGTTGCAAAAAGCCACAATCAGCAAACCTTGTCTTAAATTGCTTTCAAGACACTGGAAATGAAAAGAAGTGGAACACTAATATTAAACAACATTATTCCTGCTTAGATTTATACCTTTCAATTCTAAGAGGACATTATCTTTTAGGCACCAAGGGTGACACCTCCTTTTAGAAGATTATCCTTGTGCTTTTTACCAACTTATCCCCAGCAGTAGTTTTAGAGAGAAAATATAGTGAGACAAGTATTTCCATCTTTCTACCCTGTGTGGCTTTTGTTCCTCCTCAGGAGATAAAATTGAATAATAGATGCCAGACAGTGGGTACAACTCTCATGGCTTTGCCATTGTTGGCATTGCTATGAGTTAAAGAAGATAGAAGTGATTGGCTGGACCATCTATATTCCAGCATCTGAAATTTCACAGTGCAAAGGCTGTATGATTTCATTCACAGATGTGAAACATTTTGGTCCTGCTTCTTAGAAGTAATGAGAAATGGGCAGATGCAGATAGGATAGCATCAGGAATTTGTACTTGCTTACCTCGTTAGTTCTCTTCTACATCTGGGGGGAGAGAGTTAGAAGAAGTCTTCATCAGTGGAACTAACTTCTCTGGTAGAATGCGGTGATAACCATAACGAGCTAGTTTTGCCTTTTGGAATGGTCTCCTTTAACAGTCAGCTTCATGTCATCTTTTTTAGTCCGTACCATTCTTCCAACCTGCCTATTTTCCTGAAAGTGATGGAATGATCATAATAACTCCAAGAAGCTCCTGTTAAATTATCATTGACATCACAAGAGCACTTATTGAATACTTAATGTATGTCAGAAACTTTCCTGAGGCCCTTATATATATAAACTTGAAGAATAACTATTATTACCCTTTTTTAAAAGATGAGAAAATGAACGTACAGCCAAGCAAATTATCAAAGTTCACCCCGTTAGAAAGTGAAGAAACCAGGATTTTTAGACCTCAGTGGTTATTTAACTGGACAGTGATGGAATGATCATAATAACTCCAAGAAGCTCCTCTTAAATTATCATTGACATCACAAGAGCACTTATTGAATACTTAATTGTATGTCAGAAACTTTCCTGAGACCCTTATATATATATAAACTTGAAGAATAACTATTATTACCCTTTTTTAAAAGATGAGAAAATGAACGCACAGCCAAGCAAATTATCAAAGTTCACCCCGTTAGAAAGTGAAGAAACCAGGATTTTTAGACAGCTGGTCTAGCCACAGAGCCCATTCTCCTAACTTCTATATTATGTGCCTTCCTGATGAAAATTCAGAATCAGTATTAGAAATTATAGTGTTTTTCGGGCCGAGCCCATGGCACACTCGGGAGAGTGCGGCGCTGGGAGCGCAGCGATGCTCCCGCTGCGGGTTCGTATCCTATATAGGAATGGCCGGTGCGCTCACTGGCTGAGCACGGTGTGGGTGACACCACACCAAGGGTTGCAATCCCCTTACCGGTCACGAAAAAGACGAAAAAAAAAAGAAAAGAAATTATAGTGTTTTTCAATATAGGGGGGACACAAATTTATTCACATGTCACTCAAATATGCAGAGGAATGGTTTATTTTTTAATTAACAAGTCTGCTGCCCTTTGTAGTGTCAGATATTTTTCGTTTGATCTGATATACTTAGAAGGATCCAAT
>NW_007737811.1:36926-38970 GCF_000696425.1 Galeopterus variegatus | reverse complement strand
TCACTGGCTGAGCACGGTGTGGGTGACACCACACCAAGGGTTGCAATCCCCTTACCGGTCACGAAAAAGACGAAAAAAAAAAGAAAAGAAATTATAGTGTTTTTCAATATAGGGGGGACACAAATTTATTCACATTTCACTCAAATATGCAGAGGAATGGTTTATTTTTTAATTAACAAGTCTGCTGCCCTTTGTAGTGTCAGATATTTTTAGTTTGATCTGATATACTTAGAAGGATCCAATAATTTAAATAGTCTCTTTTCATATATTAACAGTTTGGATAAAATGCTGATAATTTCAGAATTATTCCTCTCCCTGCATCTTTCAATGCATCTGGGGATATGGGTGAGGTTTAAGAAATCCCATGATGAACTTATTCCTGTTCAGATGAAGAAAGTTCCAAAAGACTTTTGCTCTCACCATAAAAAAAAATAAACAACCCCCCCCCCAAATCTGAGTAAACTACATAATTTTAATTTAAAAATCATTAGAGAGCCAAGGACACAAACCTGAATAAATGGAGCTCCATAAATTGACAAACCTTTCATGAGAAAGTGAATCACAGTGACTCTTAATCCTGACCTAGACAGAGGGAGGAAGAGAAGAGAAAACAAACTAATTTTAACAACGTTTTAACAGCTGTGTGTGGGCTTTTGTGACAGGTTAGAATCCAGACAAGCCCCAGAATCAGAATGGGACTGAACTACCACCCCCTCCACCTCTGCTCTTCACCACAGTTTTCACTGCATAGTGTGAGAAGTTACTCAAAAATGGGGACAGGGAAAGAGAGTTGAAAAAATGCCCTGAGGTACTTCAGGATTTCAGTGAATCTGCAGAATCAGTACAAAGAAAGCAACATTTAGGCATATCATAGACAAACTGCTGGAAACTAAAGATATAATGCAGATCTTAAATGCAGCTATAGGGGGAAAACACTTTGCATGTAGGGGAACAATTACTACTGACTTTTCATCAGAAACAATGGAGACCAGAAGGAAAAGAAATTACATCTTTTGTGTACTGAAAAAAATACTGTCAACAAAGAACATTATATCTAGCAAAAATAACATTCATATATAAAAGTTAAATATAATTTTATATTTTATATTTATAATTTTAGAAAAAAGAAAATGTCCATTGATGGATGACTGGATAAAGAAAATGTGGTATATATGCACAACGGAATACTACTCAGCCATAAAGAAGAATGACCTGCTGCTATTTGCAACAACATGGATGAGCTTGGAGAAAATTAAGTGAAATAAGCCAGACACAGAAAGAGAAATACTACATGTCCTCACTCATAAGTGGCAGCTAAGAAAGAAAGAAAGACCACACTAAAACATCAAAATTTCAGAAGGAGAGAACAAAACTATAGTTACTAGAGGTGGGAAGAGGGGAGGGGGAGGTGGATTAAGGAGTAATTGGGTAAAGGACACAAAGAGTAATTATGATTTGTAATGATGAATATGCTAATAATATTGATTTGATCATCACATACTGTACACAAAGACTGATAGTCAACTCTGTACCTCATAAATATGTATAATCAGGAAGGAAGGAAGGAAGGAAGGAAATTCACAGGCAGGTAAAAGCTGAAAGAAATCATCCCTGGTAGACTTGCATTACAAGAAGTGCAAAAGAAATATTCAGGCTGTTGGGAAATGACATCATATACACAAGATGGTGTCTCAGATCTGCAGGAAGAAGTAAAGAGCACCAGAAAAGGTAAATACCTGGGTAATATGAAGGAATTATGTTTTAATGACTTCATTTTTTATTCTTGTACAGATAAGTTTATTTTAAAAACTATTGGTTGTTTAAGCAAAAAAAAAAAAAAAAATCTATTGTGGGGTTTATAACATGTAGAAGTACAATGAAAGGAGTGAGAGAAAGTAAATGGCATTATACTGTTGTAAAGCCCTACATTATACATAAAACTATATAATACTATTTGAAGGTAGATACATACATTAAATAAAGACATTATAATATCCAGAACTAATTTGTGGAATGCAATGAAAACAGTGCTTAGACGGCAATT
>NW_007737811.1:35083-36406 GCF_000696425.1 Galeopterus variegatus | reverse complement strand
ACATTATAATATCCAGAACTAATTTGTGGAATGCAATGAAAACAGTGCTTAGACGGCAATTTATAGCATTAAATGTTTATGTTAGAAAATAAAAGTCTAACATCAATGGCCTAAGCTCCTACCTTAAAAAATTAAAAGTAAAGTGCAAACCAAATCCAAATTAAGTTGAAATAAAACAATAAAAAAGAGCAGAAATCAATGAAATTGAAAAGTGACAAACAGTAGAGAAAACCTATAGTGTCAAAAGTTAAATTTTTGAAGATTAATACAATTGATGAACCTCTGGAAAGGCTGATTTAAAAAGACAGAGAAAAAATACAAATTACCAATATCAGAAATGAAAAGAGACATTACTACAAATACCCTGCTGACATTAAAAAAAGGGAATATTTTGAACAACTTTGTACCAATAAATTTGACAACTTAGATAAAGAGGACAAATTCTTGAAAAACATGAATTACCAGAACTATCAAAGAAGAAATAGGAAAAAATTAATATTTTTATATCATTAAAGAAATTGAATGTATAATCAATAACTATATTACAAAGAAAACTCCAGGGCACAAAGGTTTCATTGGTAAATTCTGTCAAACTGTTAATGAAGAAATATGCTTATGAGAAAATAGAGTAGAAGAGAACACTCTCCACCTCATTTTGTAAGGCAAGAGTAATGTGGATACTAAAATCTGTCAAAAATAAAACAAAGAAAATAAGAAAACAATATCATGAATATATACATAAAAATCTTTAACAAAATATTAGCAAATTAAATCTATCAATATTTAAAAAGGATAATAAATCATGATCAAGTGAGATTGATTCCAGGAAAGCAAGATTGATTTTACATTAAAAACAAATCAATGTAAGTACCACATTAAAAGAATAAAAGAGAATAATAATAAAACAATCTCATAGATGCAGCAAAAGCATTTGACAAAATCAATATCCCTGAGCACACTAGAAATTAAAGAAATTTTCTCAATCTGATGAATAGCATTCTCAAAAAAACCCAAAACTCTAAAACTAACATCACACTTAATTGATGAAACATTAAATCCATTCCCCCTTAAGACTGAGCACAAGGTGAGAGTATCAGCTCTTCACAGTTAACATTATATCAGAGGCAAGAAAATAAAACATGAAAGTCATAATGATCAGAAAAGATGAAGTAGGGGACATGATTGCACACACAGAGAAGACACTATGGAATCACCCCCTCCCTCCCAACTCTACTAGAACTAATAGGTGAATTCAACATAGTGAACATGCTAAACTTTTATATTCATAGGGAGTGTGTGTATGAAGAAAACACTATGAGATCA
>NW_007737811.1:31756-33797 GCF_000696425.1 Galeopterus variegatus | reverse complement strand
AGCCCTAAGCCCCAACTTCCAGAGAAGGGAGAGGGGCTGAAACTTAAGTGGATCACCAATGGCCAATGAGTTAACCAATCATGTCTATGTAATGAAGCTTCTATAAAAACCCAAAAAGACTGGGATCAGAGAGCTTCCAGATAGCTGAACATGTAGATGCTCCTGAAGGGTGCACCCAGAGGGGTCATGGAAGCACTTTGGACCTTCCCACACACCTTCCCTTTGCATCTCTTTATTGTATCTTTGTAATATCCTTTATAATTAACCTGTAAACCTAAGTGTTTCTGTGAGTCCTGTGAGCCACTCTAGCAAATTAACCAAAACCAAGGAGAAGGTTATGGGAACCTTTATTTATAGTTGATCATTCAGAAGCACAGGCAAAATAACCTGGGGCTTGAGATTGACATCCAAAGTGGGGACAGTCTTGTGGGATCTGACCCTATCTCCAGGTAGATAGTGCCAGAATTGAACTGAATTGGAGGACACCCAGCTGGTGTTTGCTATTGAATTGCTTGCTTGCTTGCTGTTGGGGGGAAATCCCCACACATCTGGTGTCAGAAGTGTGTTGTGAGAGTATAATGGGAGAAACTGAGTTTGGTTGTTTTTTCACTAATACTATTAGCAGTGGAGAAGTGCTCCCAGCTAATTCTTCCACACACCCCTCCCTCCTAACCTTCTCCTGAAACTACCTGACCTTTCTTACCTTTTTTTACTTTCCTTGGCTTGAAGTCTATTTCATCAATCTAAGTATAACAACCTGAATGTCCATCAGCAGGAGAATGGGTAAATGAACTGTGGTCTCTTTACACAATGAAATACTATTCAGTAATAAAAACAAAGAAATTACTGAAACACCCAGCAACATGGATGGATCTCAAAGCATTATGTTTTGCAAAAACAGATGCTATTTATAAATACTGTATGACACCATTTTATGTGAAATCCAAGAATAGACAAAACTAATCTATTAATTTATAGTAATAGAAGTTAGGAAAGTGATGTATGGGAGATGGGGCCAGGAATTGACTGGAAAGGGCACAAGAGAATTTTTTGGGATGTTGTAAATATTTTATGTCATGTTTCAGGTGTTGATATACAGATGTATGCAATAATCCACACTTATCAAACAGACTATCTAAGATCTTTGCAATATGGATAGGAAGGAAAGGAAAAATATACAGAAGAAGAAGATAGGTGATATGGGGGAGAAACTATATTGCAGAGGAAGAAAAGATAAAGGTGAACTTTCAAAAGTTAAGTTTCATTTTCTGACCTTCATTAACATTGCAGTATTCATATATTTTCTTGAAATTCTATTCCACAGTTGAATCATTGTCTCCTCTTCTTTCCTTCATTCTTTATGGCTGTCGTAGCTCCCAGCACAGTGGTAAGGGTGCCAACTACTGGAACCAAATTTATTTCCAAATTCAAATGCAAATAATGTTTGTGAATTGGGACTATTTTGTGATTTATCCAACTCCAGTTTTATCAATTCCATTAAGAGAAATGTTAGTCCATTCTGGATGTGGGTTTGAGTTTCTGTTGTGGGCAAATTTACTTACAGAATGAATGTACTTTGCTCTTTACCTTGCACATGCACAGTTTATGACAATGTGAAGTTGTAGGTCAGGAATTGAAGCCATAGCTAAAAAGAAAAGTTTGTTCATTATACAGCTAAATTAAGCTTTAAAAAGCAAATGTATAATATTGTATTAGTCAAAGAAGAAGGAGGAGGGGAGGAAGGAGAGAAGGAGGGAAAAGAAAAGAAAGAAAGAAAAGGAGGAAAGAATAAGGAAGGAAGGAAAGGAGGGAGGGAGGAAAAAAGAAACCTCCCAATAGTAAGTATATGGGTGATGGAGACCTTAGACTGACACAGTGACCTCTGGATCATTACTGTTCTCTCCAGATGAGTGACAGATCTAGGCTTCTCTTGAATTGGTGATCCTTAGACCCTACTTCTATTTGGCTTTGTAATGGTATGACTCTGCAAAGCACATTTCTCTTTCTCTAATAGGAGCACTAGAAAATGACTGGGAGGCGG
>NW_007737811.1:20886-31168 GCF_000696425.1 Galeopterus variegatus | reverse complement strand
TATAGTAAAACTATAGAGTAAATTTTATTTACCAGTGTTCCTTTTGGAGATAGCATTGTATTTTTGGAGAAGAAATATACTGAAAATCTATTTGTTATGATAGGTAAGTCCCAAAGCAGCAAATTCTTGTGTCATGAGCTTTCTGATAGACTTAATTTTAATAAAAATTAGTGCTGTTACTGAGAAGACATTTTGTTTTGTTGATCACTCTGATTTTTCATGTGCCTGTGTGGAGTTGCCCTGAATATCAGAGGAAGAAGAAGAGAGGACAAAGACAAAGAAAGAATACTGAAAGGAGCAAGAGAAAAGAAACATATAATGTTCAGGAGAGCTCTGATACATCTCTCAGTGGATTTCTCAACAGAAACCCTATAGGCCAGAAGAGAATGGAATGATATATTGAGAGTGCTGAAGGAAAAAGAATGTCAGCCAAGAATTCTCTACCCAGCAAAACTAACCTTCAAATATGAAGAAGAAATAGAGTCTTTCCCAGACAAACAAAACCTAAGGGAACTCACCAACACTAGACCTGCCCTATAAAAAAGCTAAAGGAAGTGTTTCAGTCTGAAAAAAGATGATGCTCATGGGCAGCAAGGAAACATTTGAAGGTACATAACTGCTATGACTTGAATAGTGTCCCCCAGAGTTCCATGTATTAGAAACTTATTCCTTTCTGTGACAGTGTTAAGAGGGTGGAAAATCCTATTATGGTAATTGAAAGGCAGGGCTTTGAAGAAGTGATTAGATGGTGAGGACCCAGTCCTAGTGAATGGATTAATCCATTGATGGATTAATGGTGGTCAAGGGCATAATTCTGTTAGCTTTAAAAGGAGAATAAGTAAGAAGTGCTCTCTTTCTGCTCCTGCCACTTTCACCGTGTGACACCCTAAATTGCTGTGAAGAGTCACCACAATCAAGAACCTCACCAGATATGTTCCCTGAAGTTTGGACTTTGCAGTCTTCAAAACTGTAAATAATAAATATTGTTTCTTGCAAATTATCCAGTTTCAGGTCTTTCACTGTAGGCAAAATAAATGGACTAATACAATAACTCATTAGTAAAGTAAGTTCACAGACAACTTTAGATTACTCCAATGTCATGGTGGGGGAGGGTGAATAAACTCCTTACATCCTTGGTATGAAGATAAAAGGACAAACCTAAGAGGACAACAATAAATACAACAATCATATAAAGGACAGGCAACTTTAAAAGATGTAACTTTAAACAACAATATGTCGAAAAGTGGGGGGAATGATGCCAAAGCATAGAGTGGCTTTGGTTCTATCTTTTGTCTTAAATATCAAAGTCAAGTTATTATTAGTATAAAATAATTTGTTATAACTATAACATGTTTTTTGTAAGCCTCATGTTAACCATAATAGAAAAATGTAGAAAAGACATAATAAAAATAAGTAGCAAGAAATCAAAATACACTGCTAGAGAAAACCATTCAACCACAAAGGAACACAGTGAGATCAGAAAAAAGAAAGAAAGGATCAATGGAACACCCAGAAAAAAGGAACAAAGTGGCAGTAACATGTCCCTATATATCAATAACAACTTTAAATGTAAATGGATTAAGTGTCCCAATTAAAAGACATAGAATGGCTCAATGGATTATAAAACTATAACCAACAATATGCTGCCTACAAGAAACTTACTTTGCCTATAAAGAAACACACTGACTGAAAATGAAGGGATCGAATAAGATATTTTATGCAAATGGAAACCAAAAAAGAGAAGTAGCTATACTTATATCCGATGAAATAGACTTCAAGCCAAGAAAAATAAAAAATGGTAAGAAAAGTGTAATGATAAAGAGATTAATTTAACAAGAGGATATAACAATTCTCTATATATAAGCACCAAACTCCAGAGTGCTGAGTTATATAAAGCAATTACAATTAGAACAAACTTTAGAAATAGAGTCCAACACCATAATAGTTGGGGATTTCAACACCTGCTTTCAGCAAAAGACAGATCATCCAGACAAAAAATTAACCAATAAACAGAAGTAATCTCTACTCTAGGCCAATTTGACCTAAGGAACATATATAGAATATTTCATTCAACAGCTACAGAATACACATTTTTCTCAGCAGCAAATGGGACATTCTCTAGAATAAACCATATGACAAGTCACAAAACAAACCTTAGCAACATTTAAAAAATAAAAATCATATCAACTACCTTATCCAATCAAAATGGAATAAAATTAGAAATCAACTGTGAAAGGGACACTAGAAACAATATAAATATATGGAAACTAAACAACATGCTTCTCAACAATGAATAGGTGAAAGAAGAAATTGAAAAGGAAATTAAAACATTCCTGGAGACAAATGAAAATGAAAACATAATATACCAGAACCTATGGGATACAATGAAAGCAGTTCTGAGAGAAGTTTATAGTATAAATGCCTACATCAAAAATAAACAAAGACTTCAAATAAACAACCTAACATTACACCTCAAGGAACTAGAAAAACAGGAATGAACCAAACCCAAAATTGGTAGAAGGAGAGAAATAGCAAAGATCAGAGCAGAAATAATGAATTAGAATTTTTTAAAAAAATACAAAAGATTGATGAAACAGAGTTGTTTTTTCAAAAAGATAAATAAAATCAATATATATTTGGCTAGATTAACAAAGAAAAAAGAGAGAAGACTCAAATAAATAAAATCAGAAATGAAAAAAGAGACATTGCTACTGATACCACAGANCTATATATAAGCACCAAACTCCAGAGTGCTGAGTTATATAAAGCAATTACAATTAGAACAAACTTTAGAAATAGAGTCCAACACCATAATAGTTGGGGATTTCAACACCTGCTTTCAGCAAAAGACAGATCATCCAGACAAAAAATTAACCAATAAACAGAAGTAATCTCTACTCTAGGCCAATTTGACCTAAGGAACATATATAGAATATTTCATTCAACAGCTACAGAATACACATTTTTCTCAGCAGCAAATGGGACATTCTCTAGAATAAACCATATGACAAGTCACAAAACAAACCTTAGCAACATTTAAAAAATAAAAATCATATCAACTACCTTATCCAATCAAAATGGAATAAAATTAGAAATCAACTGTGAAAGGGACACTAGAAACAATATAAATATATGGAAACTAAACAACATGCTTCTCAACAATGAATAGGTGAAAGAAGAAATTGAAAAGGAAATTAAAACATTCCTGGAGACAAATGAAAATGAAAACATAATATACCAGAACCTATGGGATACAATGAAAGCAGTTCTGAGAGAAGTTTATAGTATAAATGCCTACATCAAAAATAAACAAAGACTTCAAATAAACAACCTAACATTACACCTCAAGGAACTAGAAAAACAGGAATGAACCAAACCCAAAATTGGTAGAAGGAGAGAAATAGCAAAGATCAGAGCAGAAATAATGAATTAGAATTTTTTAAAAAAATACAAAAGATTGATGAAACAGAGTTGTTTTTTCAAAAAGATAAATAAAATCAATATATATTTGGCTAGATTAACAAAGAAAAAAGAGACTACCTTATCCAATCAAAATGGAATAAAATTAGAAATCAACTGTGAAAGGGACACTAGAAATAATATAAATTTATGGAAATTAAACAACACGCTTCTGAACAATGAATAGGTGAAAGAAGAAATTGAAAAGGAAATGAAAACATTCCTGGAGACAAATGAAAATGAAAACATAATATACCAGAACCTATGGGATACAATGAAAGCAGTTCTGAGAGAAGTTTATAGTAATAAATGCCTACATCAAAAATGAAAAAAGACTTCAAATAAACAACCTAACATTACACCTCAAGGAACTAGAAAAACAGGAACGAACCAAACCCAAAATTGGTAGAAGGAGAGAAATAGCAAAGATCAGAGCAGAAATAATGAATTAGAATTTTTTTGAAAAATACAAAAGATTGATGAAACAGAGTTGTTTTTTCAAAAAGATAAATAAAATCAATATATCTTTAGCTAGATTAACAAAGAAAAAAGAAAGAAGACTCAAATAAATAAAATCAGAAATGAAAAAAGAGACATTGCTACTGATACCACAGAAATACAAAGGATTGTAAGAGACTACCATGAACAACTACATGTGAGCAAACTGAAAAACCTAGAGGAAGTGGATAAAGTCCTGGACACATACAAATTACCAAGGTTAAATCATGAAGAACTAGAAAAACTAAATAGACCACCAACAAGTAATGAGATTGAAGCAGTAATAAAAAGTCTCCCAACAAAAAATCTTCAGGACCAGATAGCCTTATTGCCAAATTCTACCAAATTTTGAAAGAAGGATCAATTCTTCTCAAACTCTTTCAAAAAAATTGAAGAAGAGGGAATACTTCCAAACTCACTCTATGAGGCCATTAACCTTATACCAAAACCAGAAAAAGATACAACAAAAAAAGAAAACTACAGACCAACATCCCTAATGAACACAGATGCAAAGATGCTGAACAAAATATTAGCAAACAGAATCCAGAAACACACTAAAAAGATGATTTACTATGATCAAGTGGGATTCATTCCAGGGATGCAAAGAAGGTTTGACATATGCAAATCAATAATTGTGGTACATCACATCAACAGAATGAAGGAAAAAACCCAAATTATCATTTCAATAGACACAGAAAAGACATTTGGTAAAATCCAACACCACTTCATGATAAAAACACTTGCCAATTTAGGTATAGAAGGAATGTATCTCAACACAGAAAAGGTCATATATGACAAACCCAGAGCCAGTATCATACTGAATGGGCAAAAATTGGAGGCTTTTCTTCTAAGTTCGGGAACAAGACAAGGATGCCCACTTTACCCACTCTTATCCAGCATAGTACTGGACTATCTAGCCAGCACAGTCAGTCAATAGAAGCAATAAAGGGCATCCATATAGAAAGGATGAAGTCAAACTATCACTATTTGCCAATAACATGATCATAAACATAGGAAACCCTAAAGACACCACCAAAAAATTACTAGAACTAATAAATGAATTTAGTATAGTGTCAGGATACAAAATCAGCACACAGAAATCAATAGCCTTTCTATTAATGAAATAGATTAAGAAGAAATCAGGAAAGTAATTCCACTCACAATAGCTACCAAAAAAAAAAAAAAAAAAAAAAAAAGGAAGGATCAGCTCGTAGCTCACTTGGGAGAGTGCGGTGCTGATAACACCAAGGCCATGGGTTCAGATCCCTATATACGGATGACCAGTTAGCTCACTTGGGAGAGCATGGTGCTGACAACACCAAATCAAGGGTTAAGATTAAAAAAAAAAAAAAAAAGGAAAAAAAATCCCCCCACAAAAAACAACAAAAAAAAAAAAAAAAAAAAAAAAAAGGAAGGATCAGCTCGTAGCTCACTTGGGAGAGTGCGGTGCTGATAACACCAAGGCCATGGGTTCAGATCCCTATATACGGATGACCAGTTAGCTCACTTGGGAGAGCATGGTGCTGACAACACCAAATCAAGGGTTAAGATTAAAAAAAAAAAAAAAAAGGAAAAAAAATCCCCCCACAAAAAACAACAAAAAAAAAAAAAAAAAAAAAAAAAAGGAAGGATCAGCTCGTAGCTCACTTGGGAGAGTGCGGTGCTGATAACACCAAGGCCATGGGTTCAGATCCCTATATACGGATGACCAGTTAGCTCACTTGGGAGAGCATGGTGCTGACAACACCAAATCAAGGGTTAAGATTAAAAAAAAAAAAAAAAAAAGGAAAAAAAAGAGAAAGAATTACCTGAAGTAAATTTAACCAAGGAGGGGAAAACCTCCACAATGAAAATTATAGAACATTAGTGAAAAAATTGAAGAGGACAAAAATAAATGAAAAGAGAGCCCATGTTCATGGGTTGGAAGAATTATCATTAAAATGTCCATATTACCCAAAGTAATCTACACATTCAACATAATCCCAATGACATTTTTCACAGAAAGATAAAAAAATGATCTTAAAATTTGTATGGAACCATAAAAGTCCCCACATAGCTAAAGCAATCTTCAACAAAAATTTGGAGGCATCACACTTCCTGACTTCATAATATACTATAAAGCTATAGTAACCAAAACAGCACAGTACTGGCATAAAAATAGACAAATAAGCCAATGAAACAGTATAGAGAGCCTGGAAACAAACCCATTCACTCAGAGCCAACAGATTTTTGACAAAGTTGCCAAGAATATACAATGGGGAAAGGACAGCCTCTTCTATAAATGATGCTGGGAAAATTGGACATTCACATACAGAAGATTGCAACTAGAACCCTATCTCTCACCGTACACAAAAAATGAACTCAAAACGGATTAAAGACCTAAATTTAAGACCTGAAACTATGAAACTACTAGAAGAAATCATAGGGGAAATGCTACACAAAATGGAAGTAGGCAGCACTTTTTGAATGAGACCACAAAGGCACAGGCAACTAAAGCAAAAATACGCAAATGGGACTATATCAAACTAAAAAGCTTCTGCACACCAAGGGACTCTGTCAACGAAGTGAAGAGAAAACCTGCAGAATGGGAGAAAGTCTTTGCAAACTACGCATTAGACAAGTAACTAATGTCCAGAATATATAAGGAACTCAAACGACTCAACAGCAAAAATAAAAATAAAAATAAATAAATAATAAAATAAACCTATTAAAAAACGGGCAAAAGACCTGAATAGACATTTCTCAAAGGATGACATACACATGGCCAACAAGCATATGAAGAAATGCTCAAACCACTAATCATTAGGGAAATGCAAGTTAAAATCACAGTGAGATGTCATCTCACTCCAATTAGAATGGCTATTTTTTTTTTTTTTAATGGCTGGCTGGCATGGGGAATCTGAATCTATGACAAAGGGGTATAAGGCTGCACAGAATGGCTTTTATCAACAAGACAGAAAATAAAAAATGCTGACGAGGATGTGAAGAAAAAGGAACCCTCCTACATTGTTGGTGGGAATGTAAATTGGTACAGCCATTGTGAAAACAGCATGGAGTTTCCTCAGAGAACTAAAAATAGATCCACCTTACAATCCAGCTATTTCACTAGGGGGTATATACCCAAACAAAAGGAAATAAATATATCAAAAAGCCACTTGCACTCCCATGTACATCACAACACTATTCACAATAGCCAAGAGATGGAATCAACCTGAATGCCAATCAACAGATGAATGATTAAAAAAACAGTGGTATATGTATACGATGGAATATTATCAAGGTATATAAAAAAAAATGATATCCTATGGTTTGCAGCAACATGGACAGAACTGGAAACCATCATGTTAAGCGAAGTAAGTCAGGCACAGCAAGACAAATACCACATGGTCTTGCTCATATGTGGTTCTAATAGAAGTAGAAAGTAGAATAATGGTTATCAGAAGCTGAGAGGGGAAGGAGGTGTGGGGAGGAGATGGGGTGGACTAATGGGTGCAAAACTATCCTATCTGTTCTAAGCAAATAATTGTGTAGTACATGCATATAATGAAACAACACACTGTACCCCACAAAAATAAATATAAATAAAATTGAAAGAAAACAAAAAAACATCTAATGGTAAAACTTGAACTATTAGTTGAGGAATCATCTGGGAGACCTGCTCTCAAGTCTCTACAAAATTTTCAATAAAGTACATGTTGCCATCTGTTGCTTGTGTTTAAGTGTACTTTTTTTTTGAGGAATCTTTCAGTGCTTAGCTCAACATCTAAATTTATGGAGGGGCTAAAGTGTGGAAAATTGACATCTAGGTAATTCTAGTCTGGAGGTCTGGCCAGCTTTGGCCTCCAATGCCTGGACTGTGGATTAAGCCACACCTGAGTGTTGATCCCAGCTCCACCACTTATTAACTGTGGGGCTGGAGTATGTTGTCCAACCTCTGTGATCCTCATTGTTTTTTTCTGATCTGTAAAATGGGATAATAATAATAACAATAATATCAACTTCATATGGTAGTTATGAGGATCACATAAAAGAAATACATGTGAAGTGCCAACTTAAATGTCATTTCTTCAGTAAAGCCTTCTCTTGCCTCACTTTCCTTCCATCTCTCATCAGAATAATTCAGTCTACTTATTTGATTTATTTACTATCTACTATAAATCTTTATCACATTGTACTGTAGTTGACATTTGTCTGTTTTTCCTATTAGATCCTGAGCCCCTAATGGTTAAAATTCATGTCTTTGTTTCTTCAACACCTACAATTAGTTCCTGGAATATAATAAAAAGATGAATGAATGTTCAGTGAAGAGATGGATTTTGAAAAATTGTTTCCTAGGAAAGTTTCTAAAAAATAACCTTAATTTAGTCAAAGACTTTTTGATGATGTCATATAGAAAATGGGGAACCTTCTATTTTTTAATGTGGAGTAACATGGAAATGCTCAACTGGTTTATATACTATTCCAAAATAAAGATATAGATGAGAAAATCTGGAAAGCTTCATGAAGCATATGGCTATTGAGATAACTGCTAAAAAATGAGTAGAATTCTGATATGTAAGCAGGGAGGTATATGAAATTCCAGGCAGCAATAAGTGTATAAGGCATGGGAGGGTTAAATTAGATGAAACAGGTTGAAAATCAGTGAGTAAATGACTGTGACTGTGTGACAGTGTGGGAGTGTAATGATAATAGAAGATAATGCCAGGAATATAAGTTGGCACCACATTCTGGAAAATTTTGAATGCCCACCCAAAGAGTTTGGATTTTATTTTCTATGTTTTAGGAAGTTGTTGACTGCTTTTCAAGAGGTCATGCCATGATATGAAGTGTTTTGAAAGGATTGTGTTGGGAGCAGTTTGTAGAATTGATCACAAAGGGAACAGAAAGTAGAAAGGAGCTCATTCTGTGCAGCAGGGATGAGGAAAGTAGGCAGGAGCTGAGGAAGTAGCATCAAGGGTTGAAAGGTGAGGGTGTATGTAAACAACTGAAGAGGTTGAGATGGCAGGGTTTTGAGGGGTTATAGAGAGGAGGGAAATGAAGATGACAGAATTTTGGTATGAAAAACTGGGAGGAGGATGGTGCTTTTAATGACAATTGGGAACACAGGAGAAAAAGCAAATTAAATGAGGAAGAGAGTAGCTTCTCCTTTGTATATGTCTCTTGCATAATACACACATATGGTGAGGTCTTGCAAATGATGGAAAGGATTGCAAGTGTTTAGTCTGATCATTTCACTTGGAGGTCATGTATGCAGATGGTTGAAACTGTGAGAATGGGTGGCTGATGATGATGGCATTGAAACGTACATGAATGAAATCTAAAGGTTTTTTTAACCAGATAAAGAAACACAAAGTGATTTCTTGGGAAGAATGATTCCTAGATAACATCATTAGTTTATTTTTCCCCTTAAAATGGAGACAGAGGGCCGCTGGCTAAATTATCATTGCATATTGAGGCATAATTTTTATTTTTCTATCCCTTCCATGCAATAAGAATTTACATTAGGTGGCATCACTACTGTCAACTATCTAATCAATCAGTAGATTTTGGGGAGTGTTGAGGGAGGAAAGAAAAAGGAAGAGACTTGTATTTGTTTTGGAATTTGAGGGAAAGTGAAGACATTGTAGAAGAATTGGGATTGGAGGAAATTTCTTAAAGGGTGAAGTAGAAATATCTCTGAGATATTCAGGAACCTGGCAAACATAATTCTTTCATCCTGTGCAAAATCATCATGTTTTCCTACAAAATTGTAAGGCCCCATAGAAACCCCCAAAGGAGGCACTCCCTAAAACATGGCGCTTTTCTCTTCCGGGTCCTAACAATCTCGCCGGCGCCAAGGTGCAGCCTATCAGAAATCATTACCCGCCCCCAGCCAATCAACTACCGCCGCGTGTACTAA
Source organism: Galeopterus variegatus (assembly GCF_000696425.1). NCBI lineage: Eukaryota > Metazoa > Chordata > Mammalia > Dermoptera > Cynocephalidae > Galeopterus > Galeopterus variegatus. Next base: position 21,312 of record NW_007737811.1, on the reverse strand, counting down.
CCACCCTCTCCCGGAACCGGCTCTATATAAATGTATGCTTCTCCCCCGAATAAAGCGGAACTTCTCCGGTGAACTGTCAGCTCGGGTCCTGTCGTCCTTTCATTGGTGCCGAATCCCGGGAGCTCCCATTCTCTCGCTTTTTCCTTCAATCTGGTATTTCTTTTTTTTTTTATTTTTTATTTTTTTTTTATTTTTAAAATTTTTATTTTGTCAATATACACTGTATATGATTATTATGGCCCATCACCGACACCTCCCTCCCTCCTCCCTCTCTCCCCTCCCCCCCAAGAATGTCTTTTCCGTTTGCTTGTTGTAGTAACTTCATGAAAGTATAGTTGTTATATCTTCTTCCCCGCCCCCCCCCCCGGTTTTTTTTTTTTGTGTGTGTGTGTGTGTGTGTATGTGAGTGAATTGATTTGTTTTTTT
>NW_007737811.1:15975-17516 GCF_000696425.1 Galeopterus variegatus | reverse complement strand
GTGCCCTGGCTGCTGGACATCTACTGCAAAAGGAGGCTTATAAATTAACATTTGGTGCACCCTTAACCATACTCTCACCTCACCATCTAAAAGACCTCCTCACCTACAAGGCTCTACACTCCCTTCCCCCATCCAGGCTTTTAGGACAAAAAATCTCTCGCAATTGCTCCATCTGGCAACCCTAACACTCCCTTAAAAGCCAAACTATATCCCTCACACCAAGCTAGAGGTAGTATCCCTGCAGCAGACTGGCAGATCGATTTCACCCACATGCCTTCTGTTAAACGTCAACAATACCTCCTAGTAATGGTAGATACTTTCTCCGGGTGGATAGAGGCCTTCCCTACCACTAACAAGAGGGCCACCACTGTGGAAAAGTTGAGCGCGCCAACAGGGCTCTAAAAGACATCTGGACCTGCCTTTTACCCCTAGCCTTGTTCAGACTCAGGGTCTTCCCAAAGAAACCTTCAAACCTCTCCCCTTTTGAAATTATGTATGGGAGGTCCCCTTTACCTCCAGGAATCACCCCTAAACAAGGAACCATACCCTCCAACCTAGCTATCCCTCTACTTTCCCATCTTCGAGCTGAACTCTGGAAACACCAGGATTGGCTATTCCCTAATCTCCCACCAACCCCCTTAAACTTCGCCTATCCCAATTTCCAATCCTCTCACCCATACATGAGAGGATGAATTCTCTCCTGAATCCTCTCCCTAAACCTCTTTCTACTTTCTTTATTATTTGGACTGTCAGGAGGGGCCCTAGGGCATACTTTATGGGCAGTTAAAGATAAACTTGAACAAGCCTTGACCTCCACCGCTGAGTCCCTTTCATCCCTACAAAAACAGGTCACCTCCCTAGCCAAGGTAACTCTCCAAAGCCGCTGAGCTTTAGACCTTCTTACCGCAGAGAAGGGAGGCACATGCTTCTTACTCAGGGAAGAATGTTGTTATTAATTTCTAACCAATCTTTTAACCAGCCTTTACTTAGAAATTACCAGCTGCTGGCCACGGAAGACCCTTCTTCCTCCTCAATAGAACACCTGACATCTTGCTGAAATGGATCTAAGTCACTGGTGGCGCTTGTTCCTGACCACTCTAGCTGCAGATGCATGGATGATCTTCCCCACAACCTCTTACACCCATTGGACACAGCAAATGACTGACCTATGGCTCCAAGGAACTTTCACAGATTTCTCTCCCCTTGAAATCACCCTGTTCACCACTCTCCTTTGGGGTATAATGGGGGTTTCTTTCTCCTCCCTGTTTCCTCCTCCCATGATGCCCCCCTCCAGCAGGAAGTAGTTCAGAGACCTCAACGATCTTATCTCCAATAGACGAAAAAGGGAGGAATGTAAGGCCCCATAGAAGACCCCAAAGGAGGCACTCCCTAAAACATGGCACTTTTCTCTTCCGGGTCCTAACAATCTCGCCGGCACCAAGGTGCAGCCTATCAGAAATCATTACCCATCCCCAGCCAATCAACTACCACCCCGTGTACTAACCACCCTCTCCCAGAACCCGGCTCTATATAAATATGTG
>NW_007737811.1:8437-15965 GCF_000696425.1 Galeopterus variegatus | reverse complement strand
ACCTCTTTTCTACTTTCTTTATTATTTGGATTGTTGGGAGGGGCCCTAGGGCATACTTTATGGGCAACTAACATCATCAAACTCACTGATCTGGCCTCTAGCCTCTGGGCCACGTCCAATTCAAACCCCTTTTCTTCTTTTTTCCACAATCCTCTCCTAACCTGGATAATTTCTAACCAAGCTTTTAACCAGCCTTTACTTAGAAATTACCAGCTGCTGGCCATGGAAGACCCTTCCTGCTCCTCAATAGAACACCTGACATCTTGCCGAAATGGATCTAAGTCACCAGTGGCACTTGTTCCTGACCACTCTAGCTGCAGATGCATGGATGATCTTCCCCACAACCTCTTACGCCCATTGGACACAGCAGATGGCTGACCTATGGCTCCAAGGAACTTTCACGGATTTCTCTCCCCTTGAAATCACCCTGTTCACCACTCTCCTTTGGGGTATAATGGGGGTTTCTTTCTCCTCCCTGTTTCCTCCTCCCATGATGCCCCCCTCCAGCAGGAAGTAGTTCAGAGACCTCAACGATCTTATCTCCAATAGAGGAAAAAGGGAGGAATGTAAGGCCCCATAGAAGACCCCAAAGGAGGCACTCCCTAAAACATGGCACTTTTCTCTTCCGGGTCCTAACAATCTCGCCGGCACCAAGGTGCAGCCTATCAGAAATCATTACCCACCCCCGGCCAATCAACTACCACCCCGTGTACTAACCACCCTCTCCCGGAACCCGGCTCTATATAAATGTATGCTTCTCCCCCGAAAAAAGCGGAACTTCTCCGGTGAACTGTCAGCTTGGGTCCTGTCGTCCTTTCAAAAATGAACACTGAATTCTATTGTTTTCTCCAGGCAAACAGGGAGTAAAAATCTTGCTTTTTTGATGCTAACCCTGATGAGACAACTCATGTGTCCTGAGTAAGCTCCTAAATATTTTCATCAGTTTCTTGATTCTCTCCCACCCATTGCTATTTTCAAAGTCTGGAGCCCTGGAAGACAGCTAAACAGCTACACCTTTAAAATAACTTTACTGTTCCTTTCACTCTGAACTCTCAATTCCTTTGGGAGAATATGCAAAAGAAAAGGACTTTTTTAAATTTCAAAATTAAAAAAATCAGTAGTTGTGGCAGACACATCTTGAGGTGGCCTTCAATGAGTTATGCTTTTGTATAATTCCTCCTCCTTGAGTACAGATGGAATCTGTGACTTGTCTTTTAATAGAATATGGCAAAGGTGGTGAGAGGTCACTCCCTTAATTATGTGACATTTGATAAGACTCCATCTTAGCATCCTGGAGAGCATGTATCCTGCTGGCCTTGAGGAAGCAAATAGCCATGATGTGAACTGCCTAAGGGGAGGATCTCGTAGCAGGGAGCTGCAGCCAGCCACCAGGAGCTGAGAGTCTCAGTTCTACAACCACAAGAAATGGAACTCTTTCAAAACCATGGGAGCTTGGAAGAGAACCCAAAAGTTCCAGCTAAGAATGTAGCCCAGCTGATAACTTGATTGTAGCCTTGGGAGACCCTGAGCAGAGGACCCATCTAAGCCATGCCCAAATTTCTGACCTGCGAAACTGTGAGATAATAAATGTGTGTTGTTTTAAGTTGCTAAATTTGTGGTCATTTGTCATGCAGCAATTGAAAAGTAATGAAGCAGAGGAAGTGCTCATTTGGTGGTCAAGATCCTCAGGTAAAAACCTCCCATGTGTAACCAACTAGAAAATGGATCCGAAATGTATCTGTTGTGTTAAAAAATAACTGAAGCAGAACTTTAGGGTCCTATAACTCATCATGTCAAGCAGCATTACTTGGGAGACAACAAGTTTGTTCTGGTTGTACCCGCACAACTGTGAGAGGTGGGTGACCCATCATAAGAGATGCAAAGATAGACCTTTTTACTCTGCATGTGCCCTAATATTTTTTCCTAGCCTGAGATTCAACTTCCACACTTCCAGGCTTTCTCACAGTGTTTCAAATAATCGGGTCTATTCTTTGGTGCCTGCAGATGGAGTAGCATTAAATGAGAAGGAGCACAGGTCCTACCTCCAACCCTCTTTCACCACTCATTCTATTTCCATTTATTTCTCAGAACTTCAACATGCTTGGTTGTTATATTCTAAGGACAGTCTGCATTAACTGATGAAAAGAACATCACTTTAGCAACAAAACAGGAGCTCCTACACTTATGAACATTCATTTTGTCCAATTTTGGTGAAAGGCATAAAGCTATGGGTCAGAACAAAAGCAAGTCACCTCTGCCACCACTAACATGAGATTGGTTGCTTGGGTAGTGTCCATTAGGTATTTGGGAATATATGGCCTTATGAATTTCTGATTAGCTTTTTGGGTTTTAACCTCTTTGGAGGTAGAGGAAATTAGTAATATTACTCTAACTTTGCAGGTGAAGTTCTGAGGCTGAGAAAGGGTAGGTAACTTCTCCATTGGTAGTGGGTCGAACCCCTTCTTTATCTACTGTGTTTGACTTGGGCAAACCAATGGTCCCAGTTGCTATCTGCTAAGTGAACATAAACAGCCTTACTTGTGAGAGATGAGGAGATTTGGCCAGATAGTCTGTTGGCTCTTTCAAAAACACAAGATCTACTATTCTAAATGGAATCAACCATAGCTGCTCCAATGGCTTAGCACCCAAACGTTACCTAATATAAAATCATGTACATAAAGAATTCTCAACAGCAAAAAAATACCGAAACAATAAAAAATCACAATCCAATTAGAAAAATGAACAAAAAGCACGAACAAACACTTCACTGAAGAAGATATTCAGATGACAAATTAGCACGTAAAAAGAGGGCCAACATCATTAGCCCCTAGGGAAATGAAAGTTAAAATGACAATGAGGTATCTTACATGCCTATCAGAATTGCTAAAATAAAAACAATTGTGACAACACCAAGTGCTGTCAAGATGCAGAGAAACTAGATCACTCATACATTGATTGTAGGAATTTAACATGGTACAGCCACTCTGGAAAACAGTTTGGCAGTTTCTTGTAAAACTAAACATCCAATTGCATTCCTGGGCATTTACCCCAGGTAAATTTTACTTAGCAATAAAATGTAACAAGCTATTGATACACATAACAAGTTGGATCAGTCTTGAGGGAATTATGCTGAGTCAAATGACCAATCAGAAAAGGTTACATATTGTATGACTCCATTTATATAACACTCTTGAAATGATAAGATGATTGAAATGAAGGACAGATTAGTGGTGGAAGGGGATGGGGGTTAGGAAAGTGTGGTTATAAAAGAGAAACACAAGAAATCCCTCTGGTGATGGAAATGTTCTGTATCTTGACTGTGGTGGTAAACACACCAGTCTACACCTTTGATAAAATTGTATAGAACTTAATGCACATAGATACACCCAATTGACTACAAGGAAAACTGGGAAAATCTGAATAGGGCTAGTGGGTTGTGTTAATTTTAATATCCTGACCATGATATTGTATGATGGTTTTTGCAGGATGTTATTATTGGCAGAAGCTGAGTCAAGGGTACATGGAGTGTCTCTATTATTTCTTACAATTGCATGTGAATCTCCACTTACTGGTTTGACTTAAAAGACTTGGAGTTATATGAGCCCCTTAGGAAATAAAATGTTAAATCACCAACAGGCTTTTATTAAGCACTCATTGTATGTACCTGTGCTAACCATTGCTCCTGATCTAAAGATTTTTTCAGTTTGATGATATAATCATGGAACTGTCAGAGAATCATATAAGATAATATAGTCCTATTACATGGTGCCTTTCAGACAACTTGGCCGATTTGGACAATTAAGAAATCACTAAGTATTCCTTTGTGGTCCTTAGTTAATATAACAATGACAAATACTAGCTTAAAGAATTTTTTTTTTTTTTTTTTGCCATTTTGTTGATGGCATAACTAGGTGGGTACCAGGGGAAATAAGATGGGGAAGACTTCAGTCTAGCAAAAAATTGACATTCATAACAAAAAGTAGAAGCACCCCTTTTATGGTGTGATATTCCATAATCCCCTTGTGATTTCAGCCTGTGACTATTACTAGCCACATCTTATGATAGAGGGCGAGTGGGGGGGGGGAACGCATATCTGGAGAGACAGAGACAGGAGCCTCCACTATCACCTTTGCTGGGAACTGGAACTGCTGGTTCTGGGAGGTGACCTGACCTTTTCAGAAGCCTGATACACACACATTAAGATTTATGGAGATCTTAAAAAATTACTTGTAGTTTTATCTTCAGAAGTAGCATTTGATGAAAATTTCATTTTGAATCACTGAAAAATGCTCTTAGAGTTTAAATGTTTTTTCTCTATTAAATGCTAGTGAAATGTTCTAGACGGGCTTCAGAAATGATCACTCTGATCTGACTAATAGAAGTATTCCCGTGTGCCAATATGTTATTCTCTGTTCACAGAACTATGCTATCATTAACTACATCTAACACAATTTAGAGTCCACATTTGCTGAAAACAGAAATAATTGTCACGTACTTTGTGCTGGTTCACATTTGGTGTAATAGTTGTCAAAATGGCAGCATGTTTTTCCTGAGACTAAACTTGCTATTAGCTTAATTTTCCCAGTGATTAATCTATAAAGATTTCTAAGAGTGGTTAATGCCTGAAGCTGTGGTACCAACAGGTGCTGATGGTAAGGGCTTGACTTAGCCGTCAGCCTCCTCCATAATATGTCATGCATTAGGTAACTTAAAGCATATTTTATTTCTTTTCTTTAAAACAATGAGATGTGCATGCACAGATACAGTGCCTTTGAGACTATGTGGACACTTTTCACATAGCTTTATTCTTCATCTCCAGCAAAAGCAAGAATAATGTCATTGTTGGCATCCATGGAGCACCTTGCATCCAGAAATCCCAAAGCACCTTCCTATTTGATTTCACAGAATTTGGCACTGTTGTGGTGCCTTCTTTTGGACCCCCACGCCTGTGATCACTCTTCCTTATTTTTACTTTGTTGTTTTTGTTGGGTTCTCTTTTTATTTGTACTTCTAAAAGTTGATATTTCCTGGGAACTTTATCTCCCACTATTTAAAACCTAGGATATGCTAATTATCCTGATTTTATCATCACACAGTGTATACCCCATAAATATGCACAATTTTTATGTGTCAATTAAGAAATAAATTTATTTTCTTTTTTTATTGATTATGTGTATTCATGGGGTACAAAGCTGACCATCCGCAATTGTGCCCAAGATATGATAGCCAGATCAATACTATCAGCATGCCCATTAATACAAATTCTGATTATTCCCCATGTCCCCCACCCAATTAATCCCCAACCCTCCTTCCTCTCCCATACCCCACTCCACAACTTTAGGTATGCTCTCTCCCTCTGCAAGTCCAACACACCACTGTGGTCTTTCTGTCCTTCCTTCTTTCTCTCTTAGCTCCCACTTATGAGTGAGGACATGGTATTTTTCTCTCTGTGCCTGGCTGATTTCATTCAGCATAATTTTCTCCAAGTTCATCCATGATGCTGTGGATGGCAGAATTCCATTCTTTTTTATGGCAGAGTAGTATCCCATGGTGTGTATATACTACATTTTCCTTATCCAGTCATCCATTGATAGACATTTAAGTTGGTTCCATATCTTGGCTATTGTAAACAGAGCTGCGATGAACATGGGAGTGCAGGTATCCCTTCAACCAAAATTCAAAATGCCTAGGGAATAGGATTTCCAGGGTTACATTTGTCTTGATGATTTTATTTGGATAATGAGAATGTGGGATATTGACAGTTAATTGAGGAATACAGCTCAAAGTGTTGCTGAAGTTTGTTTATTATTCAGACTTTTTTGCCTCTTGCTAGGGCCAGTCTAGCAAGGTTAAATCCTGGGATGGACTGGCTTTCAGCCAGTTTCTGGCAATTCATCCACCTACCTTATTCCTTTCCCTTTCCCCCCTTGGGTTAAACTATTAAACATGATGGCACTTATTTTCCCTGGCTTGATGCCTGGAGTTTCTTCTGGAAGAGAAATTATATCTTTGTCCAGTCATTTCTTGCTATTAGCTCAGGGACTTTGAAAGCCGGCATGCGAGAGCCTTTTTTCTGACTGCTAACTAATCAAAAAAGACAGCGCTAGGGGAGGAGGGTCTATTCACCATCCCTGTTCCTCCTCTGTGTCCCACATTTAATTGAGTGTATTGAAAGGCACTTTGGAAATAGACTGCCTGACAAAGGAATTAGAGGGGTAGGAAGTAAATTTGGGAATGTTCAGTTTTTTTGTTGGATCACATGAGCGACAGAACACCAAAAGCCCCAAGCCGGTGAAAGCACCTGAGAATCAGAGCTGGGGAAGTTAAATTGCTTCTATTTCTCTGAAGAAGAATGAAAGAGGCTCAAAACACCATCTCTTGTAGTGTGGAGCCAAGAACTGAACCAATACTGCACAGAGCAAATGAGATGGACAGAAAAGGCTCAAAACAATAAGACACAGATTGTAGGCTTACGGTTTGCAGAAAGAAGATAAGGGGAAGAGAAGACGAGAATAAATTGTGACTCATCAGAGAGGGAAAGCAAACCAAGAATGGAATTTCTATTTATAAAGTTTCCAGGGAAAAGAGCTGCTGAGAAGTGACATTTACAAATGAGAAGATAGAAGATGACCACAGGGCCTTAGATATTAAATTAAGTTTAAAAGTGTGACTGTAAGTCAGGAAAGCGTAAAGACTTACAAAATACGTGTTGTTAAAGAGTACAAAAGGAGCCACTTGGAAGCTTAAGGCACTAATCAATTAGATCAAAATGACGTAAATCCGAGGGTGATGAATGAAAGAAACATCATCATCATGTTCAAATTGACAAAATCCTTTTTTAACTAGTCTGTATGCTTGGGCAATTTCAGAACAATGGGGGACAGCAAGGAAGGGACGTTACAGAAAGGAAAGCAGCCCTATGGATGTATCACTTTGTATTAGTCCGTTTTGTGTTGCTATAACAGAATGCCTGAAACTGGGTGATTTATAAAGAAAACGAAATTTATTTCTTACAGTTTCTGAGGCTGGGAAGTCCAAAGTCCATCTGGTGGTGGCGACAGTGACCCAGGGGTTTCACATTGCAAGATGGTGGAAGCAGAGAGAGCACAGCGAGAGTGACAGATTTTCTTCTTCTCTTCAAGTCCTCAGAACCACACCCCTGACCACCATTTCTAATCCACTCACTACTGCACAGTCCTACAATCCAATCACCTCTTCAAGACCCCATCTTTCAATTACCGTAATAGGATTTCCCACCCTCTTAACAGTCACAGTGAGGGCCAAGTTTCTAATATATAAAGCCTGGGGGACACAATTAAGCTTCAGTGAGTTTTGGGGAAACATAATTCAATCCACTACACACTTACATGTCTGAGTGTGGTTAATAAACTTCAAATGACAAGACAAAATCATCTGTGAGATGATCGGGGCAAGGTAAGTTATAAAGAGAACATCTTTAGAGTGCACAAAGAAAATCTGGTATATTTTATCTTTCTTTTTTTTACGATTTTTTTTTTCTTTTACAAAA
>NW_007737811.1:6135-7393 GCF_000696425.1 Galeopterus variegatus | reverse complement strand
AGTGTAAGTAATGTAGAGATGATTTAAAGTATACGGGAAGATGTGCATAGGTTACAAGCAAATACTACCCATTTTATATCAAGGACTTGAGCATCCTCAGATTTTGGTATCCACTGCGGTCCTGGAATCAATCTCCCATGGATAATGACTACTTTTTCCCGGCCTTGTCCTGACACAAAACAGGCATTGAACTGAGCGCAAGCACATGATAAGGGTGAATGTCTATTTTGTGGAAAGAAGTAGTTGTCACATTGATGAATTTCAAGTCTGTTTTTAGTAATTTCATTAATAATCTGGACAAAATAGTTTTGGACAGACCTGAACTTTTGGTATAAGAGAGGGCCCTGGATAACCTTGGGAAGTTGTATAATGCCTCTGAGCTAGTTTCCTTATTGTAAGATAGAGATAACAATAGCTATCTGGTAACACCTGCCTCCGCGAGATTCTACAAATACAGCAGGAGAATATAAGTAAAATGCCTACTATTCAGTAGGCACTCAGCGCATGCTGCTTTCTGTTTTACTCCTTGTTCCTCTGAGCATGGCCTACCTTTGCTGGGTGTGTCACTTTATTTTTTGTGTGTATTATTTCCTTCTCTTTTACACAAGTTATCCTGTCTTCATTCATCATCATCCCCAGCCCCCTCTCTGCTCCTCTCACTCACACTCCTTACAGTATTAGTACAGTTCACTGCTCCTGTATATGCATTCCTGAATATTCCTCATAGTTAGTTTTATACTGCCTGTCACTGAGCACCTCTGAAATGCATTAAGGAGTTTAGATTTGATCTTCTGAGGCAGCAGCTCTCAACTTTGGCTGTAATCACCTGGGAAGCTTTTAAAAAACCCTGGTGCCCAGGCTGCACTTCAACCAATTAAGTTAGACTCTCAATGTGTTGGACCAAGGCATCAGTGTTCTTTTAAAACTCCCCAGGTGAGTCTAATGTAGTCAAGGTTCAAAATTACCATTCTAATGTTCTGTCAAGGAATTCCATGTTAATGCCAACCAGAAAATTAATGAGAATGCTTTTCATTCCATCACTGATTTGATTATGGGCCAAGATCATATCTAGGCTTGTGCCAACCCAAGGTAGGGGGAATCTTAGGCCCAGCTCCTTCACCCTCTCATTGATTCTGCTCCACTCTTATCCCCCTCCCATGCTGAGGTAAAAGGTCACTTTTATAATGCAAAAAATAAGAGAGTATTTTCTACCACTCTCTCATCTTAGAGCTAAGGAAAATGAGGCACAGAGAGAAGA
>NW_007737811.1:1599-5381 GCF_000696425.1 Galeopterus variegatus | reverse complement strand
TTTGGAAGACTGATAATTATAGAAGTTCCCTTTCAGTACTAGGTTGTGTACATAGATGTTGAATAAACATATTAGTAAGTGAAAGTATGAAGACTTAACTCACTGAATTAATTTCAAGAACAAGAAGACTTGACAGAATTCAAAATCCCAAAGACTATGAGGTCTTTAACATATAAATTTGGCCTCTGGAATCCAGCATTGGTAGCAGAAGAGAGAATTTTGGTTTGAATTTTTGCTTCTCAATTTCTCTGAGAATCAGAAAGACCACTCAATTTATCTACATTTACCTTCAGGAAGTACCTGCAGAAAACTCCAACCCCTTGTGAAAGAAAAATCATACCAGGCAGAGTTAAACAGGCAAGGAAGACTTTATTCAAGACTTTGCCAAAGGAGGGAGAGATTGAACTCAACTCTGCTGAAACAAAAGGCAGGAGAGTTGTTAAGCACTGGCATGAGCTAGTGTAAAAATACTGGAGCACATTAGTGTGGAGGTTTGTCTGTGTGATCAGGCCATCTGAGTTTGGTAATTGGTGCTTATGGAAGTTAGGCTTCTACCCTCCCACGGAGATCGGGAGATAGGGGTGCTATCTTCCTTGATGATTACATTTCAAAGGGCTGTCTCCCCCAGGTCCTTGTGAAAGACATTCTAGAGGGGGCTGGGAAAAGATTTACATCACAAAGGAGTAGAGAAGGAATTTACAATTGCAAATTTTCTAAAGTAAATGTAAAGAAAAAGTAGGTCAGGGGCCTGGAATCAGGAATAAAGCTGTCTAAAATTTAGTCAAGCTGAGGGGGAATATTAAGGCTATTTGGTCACCCCAGTAAGCTGAGTCATGCTGGATGAAAGTCCTGTGCTCAGATCAAGATCCTGGTTACAATCCTGGCTGATATGACAGTAACTTTCCTACATGGAACTCAACATTGGGCCTGAAGATTCTGAGCCCTTTGCTACACATGAGAATCCTATGGGGAGTTTTAAATGTTTTCACCGCCTGGGCTCCACTCCTTAAGGCTAGGATTTTCGTTGATCTGGGTTGGTTAAAACTGTATATTGCTTTAAAGTTCCCCAAGAGATTCCAATGTGTAGTTGAACTGGGTTGGAAGCCTTCGATGGAGGCCACACCTCTCATTTAACCTGTTAGAGGGTAATGGAGCCAGCCAGGTGGGTGGTTGCCCCCTGCTTGTCATCAGTTACAGAGATACCCAGAACCAGTGCTCAGATCTCTACTAGTTCAGTGCTTCTTGCTTATGTTTTCTCTGCATTTACCACATCTAAATTTGCAGTAAATAACTACAGTTTCTTATATTTAATTTTCTTTTAATTTGTGTCACAACTCATCTAGGATTTATTTGTATTTGTGGTGTGAGGCAGTGGTCTAACTTCATACTTTCCAAATGAATAACCAATAACCAGTTTTCACTGTAGTATTTATACAATTATTTCTCCTGCTACTTAAATATCACTGTTGTCATGAAGTAAATTTACATCTGTACATGGTTTATTTCCGTATTCTGCGTGTCACTCTATTTATGTTAGCTTATTCTGGCACCAGTATGACATTATTTTTTTTATTTTTATTTTTTTGTCTTTTTCCGTGTCCGGCAACGGATCGCAACCCTCAGTGTCGCGCCCATACCGGACCAGGACCGGCAACGGGATCGCAACCCTCGGTGTTGTGCCCGCACCTCGCTCAGCCAGTGAGTGGGAACTGGTCTGTATGTGGGATCCGAACCCTCGGCGGGAGCACCGCCGCACCCCCAAGCGGCGCACTGTAGCAGTGCACCACCAGGCCGGCCCAGTATGACATTATTTTACTTGGGATGGATTTATAGGATGTCTTGATATTCAGTAATAAAACTCTCCTCTCCTCATACCACATGCAGTGCTTAAGAAAAAAATAAAAAAACCTAGCCTTTTTTGCCTATTTTGTCTTCCAGGCGAATTTTAGAATCAACTTGCCAAGTTCCAGAATATCATTTTAAATATTAAAGCTCCATCTACAGAATCATGGCATATTTTTCTATTTAATTAGATTTTTAAAGTGCTTATATACTTTTTAATTTTTTCATGAAGATATTAAAGATTTATTGATATGCGTTTCGTTATTCAGAGATTTTGCTTCATTGTCATCCAGCATTCAATATTGCTAATGAGAAGTCTGATATCATTTTGATTACAAACCTTTTGTAGTTACTTTTTATCTACTGTTTGCATGTAATTTTCTTCTATTACTTTTGATGATTTCTTCTGCATAAATTGGGGTGAATGAGGGATGATTGAGTGCCCTGTGTTCTTTTTTAAAAAAAAATTTTTTTTGAATCATAATTGATTATACATATTTTGGGGGTTCAACATTGATATATGTTGATCAAGTCAATATTATTAGCATATACATTATTACAAATTGTACTTATTCTTTATGTCCCTTATCCAGTCTCTCCCCATTCCCCTTTCCCTCCCCCGTCCCACTTCTGATAACCCTAGAGTTCTTCTCTCCTTCTGAAAAAGTAATGGTTACTCTTGATTTGTTGCCTAAATGATCTGTCCAGCACTGAGAGAGGCATGTTCAGGTTCCCCACTATTATGGTAGAGCAGATGGTTCTTCTATCACTCTGGAATGGGCTTTGTGGAGAGAGACATCCTCTTCTTTTCTTTGGTCTCTGCTGGTGACTCTCCTTGTGTGATTGCACTCCAGTAGCTGTTGGGCTATCTGCAGCGTGATTGTGGCATCCGGCTGTTTTTGCAGCAGCTGTAGCTATTGTGGTGGCTGTGGTGGGCCACTCACATGGAAGTGCTGTTTTGGGCATACTCCTTGCTTGATTGTGAGAGGAAAGGTTGTTCCCTGGCTCAAGCCTCAGGACACCAGGCAGGCCCCATGGCAGCAGTGGCATTTTTTTTTAATGTTTTAAAAAATTTATTTTATTTATTATTATAATATTCTTGATTCTACATATCTTTGGGTTACAGAGTTGAATATCAACACCTGTGTGCAATATGTGATGCTCAAATCAGGATAATTAGTATATTCATCATTACACAATGTAATCATTTTTCGTGCCCCTTTACCAATTCCTCACTTATCCCCTCCCCCCTCCCACTTTCCCACCTCTGGTAACCTCAGTTCTGTTCTCTCTTTTTGAAAGTTCAACATATTATTGAACTTTCATTGACTGAATTTCAGTGATTGTTGTCTCTTTCTTTCTTTTTAAAATTTGTTTAATTTTTAGCTCCTGCTTATGAGTGAGGACATGTGGTATTTCTCTTTCTGTGTCTGGCTTATTTCACTTAACATAATTTTCTGTAAGTTCATCTGTATTGCTACAAATGGTGGTATTTCATGCTTTTTTAAATGGCAGAGCAGTATTCCATTGTGTATATGTACCACATTTTCCTTATCCAGTCATGTGTCAATGGACATTTAGGTTGGCTCCAACTCCTGGCTGTTGTAAATACAGCTGAAATAAACATGGGAGTGCAGGTATCCCTTTGACGTGATGCTTTCCATTCCTTTGGGTATATAACCAGCAGTGGGATTGCTGGATTGTATGACAGTTCCATGTGTAGTTGTTTGAGGGACCTGCATAATGTTTTTGATAATGGTGGCACCAATTTTCAGTCCCACCAACAGTGTAGGAGGGTTTTTCTTTCTCTGCATCCTTGCCAGCATGTTATTCTCTGTCTTTTTTAAAAATAGCCAGTCTAATTGGGGTGAAATGATATCTCTATGTGGTTTTGATTTTTACATTTCCCTGACGCTGAGTGATGTTGAGCATTTTTTCAT
>NW_007737811.1:0-861 GCF_000696425.1 Galeopterus variegatus | reverse complement strand
GTGATTGTTGTCTCTTTCTTTCTTTTTAAAATTTGTTTAATTTTTAGCTCCTGCTTATGAGTGAGGACATGTGGTATTTCTCTTTCTGTGTCTGGCTTATTTCACTTAACATAATTTTCTGTAAGTTCATCTGTATTGCTACAAATGGTGGTATTTCATGCTTTTTTAAATGGCAGAGCAGTATTCCATTGTGTATATGTACCACATTTTCCTTATCAAGTCATGTGTCAATGGACATTAGTTGTAAATACAGCTGAAATAAACATGGGAGTGCAGGTATCCCTTTGACGTGATGATTTCCATTCCTTTGGGTATATACCCAGCAGTGGAATTGCTGGATTTTATGACAGTTCCATGTGTAGTTGTTTGAGGGACCTGCATAATGTTTTTGATAATGGTGGCACCAATTTTCAGTCCCACCAACAGTGTAGGAGGGTTTTTCTTTCTCTGCATCCTTGCCAGCATGTTATTCTCTGTCTTTTTAAAAAATAGCCAGTCTAATTAGGGTGAAATGATATCTCTATGTGGTTTTTTTTTTTTCTTTTTTGTCTTTTTTACTGACCGGTAACGGGATCGCAACCCTCGGTGTTGCGCCCGTACCAGGGACTGGCAATGGGATTGCAACCCTCAGTGTTGCGCCCACACCGCGCTCAGCCAGTGAGCGGGAACCGGTCTCCACATGGGATCCAAACCCTCTGTGGGAGCGCCGCCGCACTCCCAAGCGGCACACTCTCCAGTGCACCACCGGGCTGGCCCCTCTATGTGGTTTTGATTTTTACATTTCCCTGACGCTGAGTGATGTTGAGCATTTTTTCATGTGTCTGTTGGCCATTATATCTTCCTTTGAGAAATGCCTGTTCA
>NW_007737810.1:48627-49694 GCF_000696425.1 Galeopterus variegatus | reverse complement strand
CTGGTATCACAGCACACAGCTCTCAGGATCGTGCTGTTTCCTGACGCGGGCGCTCCAGACCTGTCGCCATTTTCTCTCCTATTACCACTACATTTTATTTTGTTCTACTAAAAATAAATCTTGTCAAATGACCTTACCATCTAATGTTTAATATTGTCATGCCATTGTTAAAATCAGATCATCAGAGTTAATTTATGTTATGGTTCTTTAGGTATTCACTCATTTCAAACATTTATTTAGCACCTCCTCTGAGGTAAGCCCCATACTAGTTTTCTTATCTGTCACATATCTGTTAGTTTATTTAGTTCATGTGTAATATTAATTATAGACTTTTAAATCTAAAGAGGATTTTCAAAATATAGTGTAAATCAAATTTCTCATTTTGCTAAAAAAATTTAACTAAATCAAAACAAAGTCCCAGAGAACTTAAATCCTTTCCGCAGAGGGTTGATTGATATACAAACTCTCTGAAGTAAGAATAAATTAGGAATATCGAGAAATTTGGCTACTTTTATATAATCAAAATAAAATTCACTAGAGTTGGCAAAGGAAGGAAAATTTTATGTAATATATATGGTTTTCAGTCATAAGAATAGATATTTTCCTAATTTGGTTAAGGTTGCTATGAGAGTTACATCATAATTTCCCAACAGAATTATCTTAATATATTTACAGTAGTTCCAGAGTCAAAAATTAAAAGAAAATTGTTTAGCCAAGTTTAGAAAAGGAACACATATAAATTATATTTTTAAAAATTTATAAATATAAATAACATCCACTGTAATTCATCTGTAGCTATCAACCAGTGTAAGCTTTGCATAAACCTCATCACTTGTGTTCTATTTCGAGTGCTTTACAAAACTTGAAAATGTTTTTGTTTTAGTACTTCAGTTATCGCACTTAACCAACGTTTATTCTCTTCTCAGTTTTCAGAAAACAATGTCTATAACAACACTACATCAGATTTGTTAGTATGAGTCATTTCTCAGTGTAGATGTCAAGGTGTTTTAATTTTTTTGCACAACTGTATTCTAAATGTATTTTAAACTAATTTGTCCAAAACCATC
>NW_007737810.1:41860-48124 GCF_000696425.1 Galeopterus variegatus | reverse complement strand
TTGCACAACTGTATTCTAAATGTATTTTAAACTAATTTGTCCAAAACCATCCACTACTTTGATAATTTTTTTTGCCAAATATTCTTAAAGTTGAAGGAAGATCTTTTTTAGAGGTCCTGAGGACAAATATAAGGTTGAGCTGTTTCAAGTATTACATATTTACAGGAATAGCTAATGCTTGGTAAATTATTATTGTTATGCTTTTCATAATTAGTGAAAAATATTTTTAAATGTCTTTTAGTGAATCCTGGACTCTGAGTAGAGTAGTGGGAGGGAATTAGTCTTGTTCATTGTTGTATTCTAGGATATTACCTGACACTGGGTGGATATTGTGGAAATATTCAGTAAATATTACTTGAACTTATTAATGATCTGACTACTCATGCGATTAATGCATTTCTGATTCAAGCATTATATTCACATTGAGAAAATGTTAGACACAGCAAAATATTACCTGGATTGTGTGCCTATCAGAACAATCATAACATACACATAGTTATTCACATTGTGAGGGTTAGAACTAGCCTGACTATTGCTATATGGTACAGAATGACAGATCTCTAACTGTGACCAAAAACCAAAAACCAAAAAATGAACAAGTGAAACAAAAACAAAAAGAAACTAGAAGAATTACCAGAATAACAGGGTAAAAGAGCTATAGATAGAACTAATTCTAATCTGTTAGAATTCTAATCTGTTAGAATTTCACTTTTCTAGAAGGTCTCGACAAACCTTGTACATTGTGTACATGATGATTTTAAATCTATATGTGCAGTCTTTAGAGTAACTTAAACATTAGTGGATATTTTGTAATGAAAATAGACATTTTGGTCCTCAGCAGGAAAAGGAGGCTCCTAAAACTTACCATAGCCTTAGCTCGATAGTCATATCATGACAATCTTGTCTTCATCAACAAAAATTATTTATGATTATAAATGTTTCCTTTTCTTCATCTGATTTAGGTAGAATTCAAGTATTCCATGAGGTATCATGCCCTGGATTTAAAAATCAGGTTTAGAGCCCATAGATGTACTTATTTTGATGCTGCTGGGTTCATTCTTAATTAGGACAGGAGGTGCTGAAAATTTACTTATAATAAAGCTAATAATTCTCCTCCTGTAGCATCTGGTCTCCAGTGGCCTGGAGTCATTGTCTAACCTGAATTTGGGAATAGTTGAGAAAGTTATTCTCTATGACCTCATTTGAATTATAGTCATTGATATAGCAAACCTCTTTAAATTCATCTGGAAATTGTCTGAATATCTGAGTGTCCTTGGCCCAATATTTCTATGAATTGAAATGGAATATTCTGAGGACCACAAAGAAATACAACTGGGTTACTTCTTTTTTTTTTTTTATTTCAATTTGTAATTCACCCCTTCCCAAATGATTATATATACATATATATAAATATATGAATTTTAAAAAATTGATTTAAAATATAAATTGAACATTTATTATTTGGATTTTTAAGTTTTGATAAATAATTTATTAACATTTGAATTTAAATGGGAAGTTTTATTTATTTTTTATTTAAATTATTTTGATACGGTACAGCAGCAGGTCGCTGAGTGGCCCATGCTGCTGAGCCCAAGCTGTAGGCCCTGTCTGGTCTTGTGGGCACCTCCATGACACCTGCTGTGGAAATCTGTGGCCCCTGTCATAGCCTTCATTCACTAGAGGACTGCACACCATGATTTTCTTATCCTAAGCCAAATCCTCTTCATGCCCCGTGGTATACATAGGGACCCGTTCCCTTTACCACTTTCTGTTGGAAACCTAGGGTGAACAAGAGGCACAATCTCCAAGAAACTTCCCTACTCGGATGGAGCACTAGACACATGTTTTTTGGTTTTACTTACCATTGTCAGGTTTCCCTTGAGTTTTAGTTACCTCAGGGACTCTAGCATCATCTTATCCCTACTCTGATCTCTTCTAATTCTCTGCAAGTGCCTTCAAACACCAAAGTGGCTTTTCCTCTTTTCATGTGGCAAGAACTTACTATCTTCTTACATATCATATCCTCTATCCTTTCTTATAGCAAAATTGTAAATGCAGACAGCTAAGCCTTGCTCTTAATGTGTAAAGGGGATTTTTTTTAACTTAAGGGATTTTTTCCCCATAAAACCTGGCTTTCAGGATGATGTTTTTTAAAAACTTAAAAAATAATCTAAATTGAAACTTGAGCTAAGCAATGACCTTCCTGTTTGAGACTGTATTCATATACTCTCCCTACAGAAATGAATGCCATTGAGTTAAAGGATGGGGAGCCGTAGGCCAATATGACTTATGGAGAGCAAGAAGTACATTTGTTTCATGGTTTCAAAATATTATCCCCTCTAAGTATGTATAACTTTGCTTGTTATTTTACCCTTACAAGGCATCTTGGAATCACATAAAACTTAGTTTGAATCCTAACTTCATGGATACTTGGGAAGACCTCAGTTTTCTTTATTTGTAAAACGTCAATAACAATGCCCACCTGGTTGTTATCAGAAATTAGAATCATGTCTGAAACAATAGATGCTTTATGACACATGCTGTTAATATTGCTGTCAGTGTAGTATTTAATATTTAATACTTAATAGTGTTATTTGATGAGTAAAGGTAAAAATATAAGTAAATCCCAAACATTGTATTTAGCATTTAGAAAGCTCCGTACAGAAATCAGTTACCTTTCTCTTGCTTTCCTTTCTTTTTTCAAAGCCCACTCTCTTACCTGTTGTCTGAGTAGCATGAATTCCTGACTCCTAAATAGGGCCAGTGTCATTAAATATCTGCTGTTTCTGTTGTATCTTCAGTTTCCCCCTTTCCAATAACTCTCCTTATATTTAAATCCCCACTGTTCTAAAGAAACTGCTAATTTCTGCTTCAAGCGTTCCTGTTTCTAGTACAGTGTCATTAAATATCTGCTGTTTCTGTTGTATCTTCAGTTTCCCCCTTTCCAATAACTCTTCTTATATTTAAATCCCCACTGTTCTAAAGAAACTGCTAATTTCTGCTTCAAGCTTTCCTGTTTCTAGTGCCAAACTTCTTAGATACATATTGGACGTGTGTATTTTTGTAACTTACTAAATTTTCAGAATTACCTTAATTTATAAATCTTTTTAAGAGATAGAGAATCTTTCACAAGAGAAGCTGAAAATGCCAGATACTCACTTCCCCAGCTTCCTTTACTACTTGGGTGGGAACACATAGCCCAGGCTGCATCAACCTGATACACATATTCCAGAGGCACAGTCACAGGTAGTAACTTTCAAGGCAGTTTCCATGGTTTCAGGGAGTTTGAGGTTTTGGAGTAGTTATGACAGCAGTATGAATGCTGTTAGCCTTTGCCCAGAGCCAGCTGGCTTGCAAGTGCAAACTTCCCTGTCTGGTGCTGAGGTGTGATGGCAGCGTATCCTTGTTGGACCCTCACCAGGGTGTGGATGGCCCCAAGCTTGGTTGTCCAGTCCTTCTTTCAATTCTGATAACTACTCAACATCCTTTTAATAAATTCAATTTTTGCTTCAATCAGGCAGAGTTATTTTCTATTACTTGCAGCCAAGAACCCTGACTGAAATAGGAAAGAGTAGGCTATTTTCACTGCTTCTTTTCTTCTCCTTTTATTCTGACTTTAATGCCATCTCAATGCCATCTAAGTCTGCAGTGAAGCTGCTCTCTTCTAGGACAAAGTGACCTAACTATGCCAAACGCAAAAGTCTCACTCCTAATCCTGCTGAGACTCACTGTAGCACAGGACATCATTGGTCATTCTTTCCTGTGAAACATTATATTCTTCTTCTGAATTTTTCCCTACCTTGACTCCTGTTTTTCAGAATTATACCCTTTCTTCTTTCCATTGACTTGCCTTTTAATTGTTCCTTTGACTATTTTCTCACCATATACTTATAGTTTACTTTGGGAGTGTTTTCTACTTCCACAAATTCGATTTCTTTTTGAGATTTCCAACTTCAAATCTTAAGCCATGTTTGTTTGTTTTTTTAATTGGATATCATGCCCAGATTTCAAAATGCTTGTTGGATAACTGTGTCTATCGCACATGTATCCCCATTCATACTCAATATGCCCCAGAATGTCTCAGTATGTCCCCAAATGGGGCTTGCCTACCCATTCTACTTCACCTAGGAAATTCTCTTTCGTATTTAGTGTGTTTTCAGTTACTCTGAGCAGTCAAATGCTCTATTTCCTTTTCCTTTTTTGCCTCCACTTTTCATTGGTAACAAAACATTCCTATCCCTGAAATCTCATATATCACTTCTTCTTTTCCCATTTCCTTTGCAGAACTGTGGTTTGGCCCTCATTATATTTTAATTACCTCTGTTGACTGTGATTCTGTCTTCCTCATTTATGGCAATATTATCTTCCTAAAATATAGTTATAACGATAGTTCTTTCCTAGTCAAAAATAAGTCTGGTTTTAATAAAATAACATGCAAATTATTTATTCTTAATTTCTGAACTTAATCTTTCTAATTTGTCTACCATGGACTCAGTGTCTCTACTATACTGGTAAAACTTATATCCCTAAAAGTGATTTTGTCATTTAGCCCTCATCTTTTGCTCAAGCTCTTTTTTTCCTGATTGGCATGACATTTCCCTCAGATCAACCTTTCAGAGACTTACACACCTTTAAAAAACTTAGCTGACTTCCTGATTTGTCTTTTCCGATTGTCACATGAATTTTATTATCAATATTTACATATTTTTCTTAACTGTATTTCATCTTATCCTTATCTCTCTTATAATACTTAACACAGAGCCTTTTACCTCAGTGTTGTTTGGTTATTTGAATATAAGTAAATTTCTGTACAGAGAAGCATAGGCTTCTTTTCTGTATGTACCTTGTCTTTGCAAAAAGTTATAATCCGTGGCAAAAATCTCCCACAATGGTCCAGTTTCATGGTGACCGAATTTTCCCTAAAATTTTGGAAGTAGGATGTATGTTTCACATCACTTACCTATAGAAAATTAAAATCAAGTTTTTTTTCTTAATATTGTGACCGTCATAAAGGCTGGATGATGATGAGGGAAAACCATAAAAAAGAGCTCTACTCTTCATTATTGAAGAACCCCGGACGAGTTCTAGCTCTGCACTCAGTTGTAATCTTTGGTAAATCATTTATTGCCCAACTCTGAGTCTATCTATGGTAATAACAGGGGCAAAGACATCAGAATTACAGTAAAATTCAACAACATACTGTGAGCAAAAACACTATGCAAGCTGTAAAAATATTATATAAATATATAATGCTACACTAATGTGGTTATTATTATTCATTTTTGCCATTGCCATCAATCAAAGCTTGTTGATGTGCTCTGATGAGTATTTAAGTCCCTATTTAGATCTCTATGTCACTTTTAGATTTCCTGACACCTATATTATATAAATATATAATGCTACACTAATGTGGTTATTATTATTCATTTTTGCCATTGCCACCAATCAAAGCTTGTTGATGTGCTCTGATGAGTATTTAAGTCCCTATTTAGATCTCTATGTCACTTTTAGATTTCCTGACACCTATATGGAACACAGTGCCTCACAACTTATATATTTTCGCTTCTACTTCAGAATCATCTTCCTGCTTGTTTTGCTGATTTTTTTCAAATGCTTATGTCCTGATGTCCCTTATGATTTGCTATGTTATGATAGGGGTTTTACAATTGTGCTTTAGTTACAGACAATTCTTCACTGACTCAACGTGAGCCCAAACTCTAATTTTAAAAGAATGTTGATTCTTAATCAATTTAACCAGTATATGTTAAAATTAATAAGTGAATGGTCCTAGTCTTGATACTGCAGATGACAGCTTCTTATAAGAATGAAGGGTAAGTCAAGCCAAAAAATAATTAAATTTCAAAGAAGAATTTAGTAAACACCAATACGAAGTAAAAATGAATGTGATAAGGATTCAGAATAGTAGATCAAATTTGAATTAATAATATTCATAAAAGTCTGTATGAAAGAGGTGGCATTTGAGAAGAGCATTGAAAATTGAGAAGAATTTTATTGGTTGTCATAATAACTGTTAGCATAGTGAATTATATCATATAAATGTGAAACAGGAATAACTTTTATCAATATTCCAAGTGTTCATTGCTTCATTTTAACAAAGGCATATAATGGAGAACACACACACACACACACACACACAGATAATGGTTGTTTGCAAATAGACTAGAGTTTCATTGTTAAAAGTAATTTGTGATGCATCTTATTATGAGTTTTCATCATACTTCTCAGGATAAAATCAAATGTGCA
>NW_007737810.1:38384-41850 GCF_000696425.1 Galeopterus variegatus | reverse complement strand
TTACTTATAATAAAGCTAATAATTCTCCTCCTGTAGCATCTGGTCTCCAGTGGCCTGGAGTCATCGTCTAACCTGAATTTGGGAATAGTTGAGAAAGTTATTCTCTATGACCTCATTTGAATTATAGTCATTGATATAGCAAACCTCTTTAAATTCATCTGGAAATTGTCTGAATATCTGAGTGTCCTTGGCCCAATATTTCTATGAATTGAAATGGAATATTCTGAGGACCACAAAGAAATACAACTGGGTTACTTCTTTTTTTTTTTTTTAATTTCAATTTGTAATTCACTCCTTCCCAAATGATTATATATACATATATATAAATATATGAATTTTAAAAAATTGATTTAAAATATAAATTGAACATTTATTATTTGGATTTTTAAGTTTTGATAAATAATTTATTAACATTTGAATTTAAATGGGAAGTTTTATTTATTTTTTATTTAAATTATTTTGATTATTAAAACTGGGGGTTTTCTTCATAGCAGTCTGGTGCAAGGATTGACTTCTTCTGTCCTGTCGGCAGGTCGCTGAGTGGCCCATGCTGCTGAGCCCAAGCTGTAGGCCCTGTCTGGTCTTGTGGGCACCTCCATGACACCTGCTGTGGAAATCTGTGGCCCCTGTCATAGCCTTCATTCACTAGAGGACTGCACACCATGATTTTCTTATCCTAAGCCAAATCCTCTTCATGCCCCGTGGTATACATAGGGACCCGTTCCCTTTACCACTTTCTGTTGGAAACCTAGGGTGAACAAGAGGCACAATCTCCAAGAAACTTCCCTACTCGGATGGAGCACTAGACACATGTTTTTTGGTTTTACTTACCATTGTCAGGTTTCCCTTGAGTTTTAGTTACCTCAGGGACTCTAGCATCATCTTATCCCTACTCTGATCTCTTCTAATTCTCTGCAAGTGCCTTCAAACACCAAAGTGGCTTTTCCTCTTTTCATGTGGCAAGAACTTACTATCTTCTTACATATCATATCCTCTATCCTTTCTTATAGCAAAATTGTAAATGCAGACAGCTAAGCCTTGCTCTTAATGTGTAAAGGGGATTTTTTTTAACTTAAGGGATTTTTTCCCCATAAAACCTGGCTTTCAGGATGATGTTTTTTAAAAACTTAAAAAATAATCTAAATTGAAACTTGAGCTAAGCAATGACCTTCCTGTTTGAGACTGTATTCATATACTCTCCCTACAGAAATGAATGCCATTGAGTTAAAGGATGGGGAGCCGTAGGCCAATATGACTTATGGAGAGCAAGAAGTACATTTGTTTCATGGTTTCAAAATATTATCCCCTCTAAGTATGTATAACTTTGCTTGTTATTTTACCCTTACAAGGCATCTTGGAATCACATAAAACTTAGTTTGAATCCTAACTTCATGGATACTTGGGAAGACCTCAGTTTTCTTTATTTGTAAAACGTCAATAACAATGCCCACCTGGTTGTTATCAGAAATTAGAATCATGTCTGAAACAGTAGATGCTTTATGACACATGCTGTTAATATTGCTGTCAGTGTAGTATTTAATATTTAATAATAGTGTTATTTGATGAGTAAAGGTAAAAATATAAGTAAATCCCAAACATTGTATTTAGCATTTAGAAAGCTCCGTACAGAAATCAGTTACCTTTCTCTTGCTTTCCTTTCTTTTTTCAAAGCCCACTCTCTTACCTGTTGTCTGAGTAGCATGAATTCCTGACTCCTAAATAGTGCCAGTGTCATTAAATATCTGCTGTTTCTGTTGTATCTTCAGTTTCCCCCTTTCCAATAACTCTCCTTATATTTAAATCCCCACTGTTCTAAAGAAACTGCTAATTTCTGCTTCAAGCTTTCCTGTTTCTAGTGCCAAACTTCTTAGATACATATTGGACGTGTGTATTTTTGTAACTTACTAAATTTTCAGAATTACCTTAATTTATAAATCTTTTTAAGAGATAGAGAATCTTTCACAAGAGAAGCTGAAAATGCCAGATACTCACTTCCCCAGCTTCCTTTACTACTTGGGTGGGAACACATAGCCCAGGCTGCATCAACCAGANAAGTGTTTTTGTTGCCTTAAAAAGAATAGCTCACATTCCCTAACTGCAGAAAATAATTGGGTTATCTGAGAACTTACACTTGACTATCATTAAATAGAAGAAGAAAGTGATACTGAAGCTGCTATATTTATTTATTTATTTTCATAACTGTAGAACTCGAAATATTTTCAAAGACATTGTTAGCTGTTGAAGTCTGTGTTTTTGAGCATCATTAAATGGCCAGTAGTAATAATGACTGTCACCGATAGAAATAGGTTATCTATACTAAGGAAGCTATTAACACTGGGCCCTGATGCAAATATTTAAGCAACTCAGAACATTGCAGTACCAATTTGTGAAAATACAGATCAAATTAAAAAATATATATATGTGTGTTCCGGGAGGTGACAATTGTTGGATGTGTTCTGTCAAAGATAGTGTGGCCAATGTTAAAACGATTTTAAAATGTTTGAGAGCTGCCCTTGGGTATGGCTCAAATTCTTACTTGTATGGAAGTCAAATATAAAGTACTGGTATTTTAGAAGCTACAGTGCTGCTTTAGAGACCGGCAAGGAGTAGGGAGGTAACCAACCTTCACTAACCGTATGGGAAATTTGGGGAACAGTTTTATGACATTACAGAGCCTTCCTCAAGGTCTACTTGGGAATATTAATATAATCCTCAAGTAAAAGATGGAAGAAAACTGATGTCATGAGAACTTATATTCTGAAATCAGAAGGTGCCTAACATGCTTATAATTACTATTATTTACCATGTGCTCTGCTGCTCAAGATTTTTGTAATGCTTCAAATTTTGTTACTCTCCTTATTCCCTATTAGTTTATAAACAAAACTACTTTTAATCTTCACGCTTGATATAAGAAAAAAATATTTGAAGATTGTCTCTATCTTACATCTCTCTCTCAAATCTGTTTGGATTATTGGGGACCACGACCACGCAGTCTTCAAACCTGTAGCTGCCCCGCTGTGGTCTTTTCCGCTCTGGAGCGCTTCCCACCATTTCCTTCTCACCATTCTTCACCGTCTCCATCTTGCCCTTAACATGAAGCCCCCGTTCTTTAAATGGACTCCCAAAGACTCTGCACTTCTCTTTTCCTCATTTCTAGCCCAACAAGGCCAATCAAGCTGCAGGATGAATTTACCAATTTTTAAAATTCACCAAATGTGCTAATTTACTCAAAACTTAGACATACTCTTCTTGACTAAAGTCAATGGTATATTCAACATGGATGAACTTTAAAAATGTACAACTTGTAAAATCTAATGGTCAGAGATTGAATTTGTTTCTTAAAACATTTAAAACACACATTCTTTTTATGAATAT
Source organism: Galeopterus variegatus (assembly GCF_000696425.1). NCBI lineage: Eukaryota > Metazoa > Chordata > Mammalia > Dermoptera > Cynocephalidae > Galeopterus > Galeopterus variegatus. Next base: position 38,475 of record NW_007737810.1, on the reverse strand, counting down.
AATTTTTGTAGAAAGAAAGCAGGAGAAAGATAATTAAGAAAAATGTGAAGGGTCATGACAACACATCTGTCCATATGCTACAAATCCATCT
>NW_007737810.1:35424-37607 GCF_000696425.1 Galeopterus variegatus | reverse complement strand
AAGAAATCTATTCTAACAATTTTACACACAAATGGATTTACTACACTAGTGATAACCTTTGGGAATGTGGGATTAGCTGAAACGGCTGACTCTAGGCTGACCTTTTAGAACAACTCCCAAAACCACATCATACAACTGCGCTGCTGAAGGAGCAGTGTCCTCTGTCAAGATCATGAAGTTTCATTATCAGAAAGCACCACCAAAGCTGCTGGCCCCAGAATCACACAACCTCTGCCATGATCCATGCCTGCAAAACACCTGCTGTTTGACCTTGTTTTCTCCCCACATAATTCATTTCTGAATCCAGGTCTTATGTAAATAAGTTTCATTGGTAGGACCCATCCTAGCATGTGAGGAGACTTGGAAACAGAGTTTTAAGCTTTCCAGCCTCTGCTTTACAAGAAGACATTCAGAAAGGGGGTTGAGAGAGATGTTTTGAAGAATTCTCTAAGCCTGACCTATACAGTAGTCTGGAGCCACACATGACTATTGAGCACTTGTCATTAGTGTGCTTGAAGAACAGAATTTCTTACTTTATTCAGTTGTAATTTATTTAAATTTAAAAACCAAAGCCATGTAAAATATTCTTCCGTTGAAAGCAACCTTATTGTTCTGTGAAGACTACTTTTCACTGTAACTGTTGCATTGCATAAGATTATTACTCCTTAATTTTAATATGCATTTACATTTTACTTTTTAAATTTTTCCTACTGAAATTTTAAAATTATATGTGTAACATATTATATTTCTATTTAACAGTAGAGTATACATGTTTCTCTAATCTTGCTATTCAGTTTTTAGGTCATAATTGCTTCTGTATTTGTCTTGGCCTCTACCTTGTAAAATTAACGGGTGGCAACACTAAATCTTTTTTGTCACCATTGTTTCCCTAGCACAATGTTCACAAAAAATGGGCAATAAAACTACACTAAATGAATGAGCGAATAACTCTAAAAATTGATGTTAAGAAAAACAGGTAAGAGGGCTGGCCCCGTGGCGCACTCAACGTTCCCACAGCGGGTTCGGATCCTATATAGGAATGGCCGGCGCACTCACTGGCTGAGCGCGGTGCGGGTGACACCACACCAAGGGTTGCGATCCCCTTACCGGTCACGAAAAAGACAAAAAGAAAAACAAAAAAAAAGAAAAACAGGTAAGAGCCCATGATAAACAAAAAAAATCTGCTCTGAGCAGCTCAGCTAAATTATAGTATCTTGGGAGATCTCGGATAAGTCAAGAATCATATTCACTTGTCCTAGAAAACGTTGGTATATGATCATTTTACTTAGAAGCAGCCATAATGGCTCCAGAAAGCCATAAACTAAAATACTTCTTATTACCTTTACCCTAGATCCATGCATGAAGTATATAACCTAGTAACAATTCCAAATCTATATGTTATGTACAACCAATAGAAAACCTAAAGTAATTAGGCAGAGCTGTCTTTTTCTCTCTCTCTCTCTCTCTCTCACTCTTGACCCTTTACCCTTCTTATGATTATAAAATGGTACACTCTTTGACCCTCTTTGGAAGACATTTTTAGGGCTACCTGATCTATGTGTCTTCACAGTTGCAACTGTCATATTGGCTTAATAAATACTTGCTATATCTATTTGGCCTCAGTTACTTCTTATGTCAACACCCATGAAGCTTAGGGTAAATATTATGTTGATTTTATTATATTTTAAAATCAATATGATACATTACTTTTAAATAAGTTATGGAGTTTTGCCATTCATTTTCAGTTGCTTAAATTCTGAAGACTTACAATTCAATGTATCTTTCCTTTATGCATGATATTATTTTCTACTTATTTCCCTTTTTTAAGTAGTGACAGAAAAGAAAAAAGAACTTCCTGGGATTTTTCATTAGAGATGTCACACCAGGATTGTAATTTTAAAAATAGATTTCCATATAGATGCACCAATGTGACATAACCCAATGCCTCCTACAGAGTGTCTCAGGGATTTTAAAATAGCATTTTGCTGTTTCAATATGAGAAAAAAATTCATGGTGTTAATTTTAGAACAAATGAGAGATTAAAACAGTTATTTCGGGGGCCGGCCCAGTGGTGCACTGGATAGTGCGCCGCTTAGGAGGCGCGGCGGTGCTGCCGCCCGAGGGTTCAGATCCCACATACAGACCGGCTCCCGTTCACTGGCTGAGCGAGGCGCGGGAGCAAC
>NW_007737810.1:12188-34801 GCF_000696425.1 Galeopterus variegatus | reverse complement strand
AAACATAAACAGAACAATGATTAACTTTTTTTTTTTTTTTTAGGAAGTCCTTTGGAAGATAGTATTTCAAGCTTTTCATACTTTAGTGAAAATGGGAAAGGGGACTAATTCTTAGAACCTGAGGAAAGAGTAGTAATAGAAGGAATAGAATCTATGCCATCATTTATATCATATAAATAGAGATGCATGTCCACAGGGATGACATAAGAAGGAGGAGGTGTCAGAAGTCCAGGGATAAATATGATACTAAAAGGAGTATCTATCTTTTTAAATAATTAGGTCTAAATTTTAAATAAATCTACTTAAAATGATGTAACAGCTAAAACTTTTAGTTTAAAAACATTCTAACAGGAGTTTAAGCAAAAGATTATTTATCTGCTGATGTAATTAAGAAAAAAAAAAACCCAGAAGCAATGCTGATTTCAGATGTGACTGGATTTAGGGGTGCTAGTTATGTTAAGAAAAGTCCTCCTCCTCCCCCCTCATACACACTCTATTTTTCATTGAGTTACCTTCATCCTCATATACACTCTTCCTCCAAAAGGCAAGACAGCTACAGCATCTTCAATCTAACAGCTTACAAGGTTTAAGAAAAAAAAAATTGTGACAAAATTCTGAAATTTACTGTGACTAGACCCATTAGGTTGCAAGCCCAGCCCTGTACCAGTAGCTGAGGCCAGAGGAAGAAGTGTTAATTGGTTCAGGCCTACATCATATGCTCTACGCTTGCAGAAAATAATGCCATATTACCCAAATCACAGAAAATAAAAATAAAAATGAGATAGACTCTCCCTTCCCCTGAAAAAAAATAATTGAGAGCTGTTACCAGAAGGTGAAGAGTCAAAAACAAGGAACTGTCCATTGCAGAAGGGAGAAAAATTAAAGCATAAATGTGTAAAACTATTAGACTGTATTTTATCTTAAATATTAATCTAATATATGACTATGTTTCTTATTTTAATTTCTGATTTCAAGTGTGCATTATTAATTTATCCAATAAACAAAGATGGCTCAAACGAATTCTTTTTAACCTTTTATTTCTGACAAATTTAGAGGATCATATGATTAGACTCAAAAGATAAAATTAAAATTACTATATAAGATAAAACTAAGAAATTTCAACATTTGGAGCATATCTTGAGCCAATGGATTAAGCTCAAGTCCTCTGGAAAAATGCTTTTCCTCTCTACTGTTTTTTAAGGGTGCTTATATAGAAAGAGTTTGAGAATCATTAATACAGATTATAGAAAATTAATTATGCTTCATTTAAAAAGAAGTGTATTTAAGCATCAAGATTAATTTTAATCAAAAAATGTTTATTGTTGAAGACAAGAAAATCTGTCCTCTTTATTTGAAATAGAAATCAAACATGTCAATGACTATGGATATATTTTTTTCAAATCTAAACATGAATAAGTTTTTCTGTTTTAAGATAATTTACCATGCTATTCAACTAAGTCTAAAATTTTTTAAAATCACAATATAGTAAGGGTTTTAAAAATTATTACTGATTTATTGAATTGTCTTTTTCTTAGTATTAATTGAAACATTCAAAAAACTATATTGGATGAAGCCATTCTAAATTGATTCACTAATAGTAAGTGAGGATTTTATGTTCCAATGAACAGCATGTCAATATTCTTAAGGGCAGATTTATTTAATTTATTGAGTCGATACACATTTTTCCTCCTCAATGTTATGTTTTAAAAATATTTTGACAAATGTGTTTGAGATTCTTGCTGTTTTATTCTATTTCAACTGTCATTCCTTGTGTTCTATATATTTATCAATCTTTAATTTTCAAAAGAATGTATATTTCAAAATTATTTTGTATTTAACAAAGAAAGTTACATATTAATAGCTACCTAAATTGACTATTTCTACAAGATTTTTTTCTGAAAGATCAATTGGACAATATTTTTTTGTGAAGCTGATAAAATATACTTCTTCAGAAATGTGCAGATGGAGTAAAAATGGATTAGTTAAGCAACAAAACCATAGACATTATGTTAGGATGAGTCATTTATAAATGATAAAGATATAAAATAGCACAATGCTTTTTTGTAAATGTACTGTGCAGTTGCAGAGACAGCACAAGAAAAAAAAAAAAACGTGTGATTTGGGTATTTCTTCAAGTAGAGCACTGAAGCCTTTTCCTTTCCATGCAAAGCAGTGTCCATCTTTAAAGTTCTCCCCAATCTAGGAAGTAGGAAAGAATGCATTTTGGAATAAGTGATAGCCTACCTGAAGGATGCCTTCAGCATTCGCATGATTTGTAACTCAACAAATAGAAGCCTTGAAAGCTAAAATTATATTTAAAAATTGTTGCTGAAAACTTTGTACTTTAATGCCAAAAAACTGACTACAGAAATGGTAAGATTTTGGTTTTTTTGCAATCACTTTAAAATCTATGATAGATAATTTTACTAACCTCACAGGAAACAAGTACAGTGATTTTTATCAATTTGAAACATAGGCAAGGAATAAGGATTTGGCAGAATCCAATGGCAAAGAAAAAGTAGTCTAAAAAGGAAATATTAAATTCTCTTCAATACCAGATTCATACTGTAGTTACATCGGCACATCAATTTCACTAATATTTGTAAAATATTTGATTGTGTTTAATTGTTTAATAAACAGTATATAGTATATTTAGTAAATTTATGTCAGTTATTAACCAATTGTTACTCCAATTTTTATAAAATCTACTTTAAAAAACTCTCAGATTTTTAAAAAGTATCTGGTCGGCTAAACGAAGCAGAAAGATATTAAAAAAACAACTTACAACTAATATTTACTGATGATTTACTATGCACCTGGCACTCAGTGTGTACCAGTCTCAATGAATCTTTACAACAACCTGTCATTGTAGCTACTCTCCAGCATCTTCATATGTAACTGTGCTCACAAATAACTGTTTCTGTCTGGACATGATACACACTGTAAGAATTAAACCTACCAATATTTCCAGGGAGCTGCTAACCAAAGTACTATTTAATGTACTGGAGCTGATTGGCTCAGGCTTGCATCTTGATCACAGCAGAGTGAGAATGGATCTTCAACTTTATATGTAGAAATAGTCTATAAACTCAGCTTCTGTGGATAAATGAATGAAAGATTTCTGTTACCATGCCGAGTATATGGGATCGAAGGGTATCATACACCCTACAGCTATTTCTGATGTAGAGAAGGGGGATGAATTAAATGAAATGCTTGCTTGCACATGGAAATACAAACTGTCATTATCAATGTGAAGGTTTCCACAGATCTTAAATTCAGATTTAAATTAATAGACTGCACTAGGGTGGCAAATCTTGGAGTATAATACATGCTTAGAATTTTATTTTATACTGCATAAAATAGATAAATTTTTATGATTAGTTGAACTATTATTGTACAGTTCAGGAGGCTGACATCATGGGATTACAGATTTGCATACCTGTGAATTTCTGATGTTCTTAGCATATTGCTTTGTGGCACATGTATATAAGGGGAAGGATATTGTTGAATGTGGTCTTAAGTGACATGATGTAAAGATTTCAATATTTATTTTCAAAATGATCCCAATAGATTAAGTACTTTCTTTAGGATGATAAAATCTTACTAGGGGTTATCATATCATAACAACTAAAGTATAAAAATAATAAGGGACCAAGTATGATATGATTATTAACAACAGGATCTTACAGTTTATCTGATCATAAATTTACAATTCTTAATGACACACAAAACCCTGCTAAAGTTGTTCAAGTTGCTCTTCATAAGTCACTCTTCTTTTGGTTCATGAGGATAAGGTACCAATGATATACTGCTATCATCCTATTTTTAGCACTTTTTTATCTTACACATGCAATCAATAGAAATATGCATAATGTCAGTATGAATCTCTATTAGTGCCTGATTGCATTAGTTAGGATATTAGTTTGTCTGTTGTCACAGAGATCCAAAATAACTATTTTAAAAAGAAAAAAAAAGACTGAAGTAGTAAGGAGAGTTTGCCCTGTGAAGTTATCTGGCTCCATGTTTCTTCTATCTCGTTGCTCTGCTGGGTTTAGGATTGCCCTCCTATGCAAGGTTCAAGATGGCTCTGTCAGACTCACACAAAGTGAGTTACACATCACTTCCACTTGCCTCTTTTTGTCCAGATCTTAGAATCATGGCCACACCTGGCTGCAATGAAAGCTAGGAAAGGTAGTCTTTACTCTAGGGTTATAAGCCTCTATGAAAAACTGTAGATTCCATGACTCAGAGAGGAGCATATGGATGATGGGAGACAATTAGTAGCCTTTGTCACAATGTCAAAGATGTTTCTATATTGTCAATAGAGGCAAGATAGTACTTAAGGATATTTTGGTTAAAGATGATCCTAAAATCTCAAGGGCATAATTTCTACAAAGGGCAATGGACCTTGAATTTGGTATTGAATTTCACAAAAAATATAGTTACTGACCAAGAAAACTGGGAGATAATGTTAGCTTTATATATATATAAATGATTGTGTATGTATATGTACTGGTTATTGAACTAGCAATATATATATATATATATTATATATACATTTAATTTATATATATGTTCAATATATATCTCTCTGGGAGATAATGCTACCTAGATATATATAGGAATGTGTGTGTGTATATATATTTATATATATACATATGGATGTATATATAAATAATATATATGTATATGTGTGTATATATGTGTATGTACATGCATACATTCATATATTGAGCTACCAATATGTATGTATTTGAGATACATGTAGATATAGATATTTGTTATATATATCTCTCTAGGAGATACTGCTATATAAACAGATCAATCTGTCTGTCTAGCTATCTATATATCTATTATCCATCTATGTTTTACTCCATAGTTTTCTTTTATCTATGAAAATAAACATTTTCCTGGAAGGAATTTTGATCAAAAATAATGATTTGTTCCATGGTATATTGGGACACTGAGTAACAGTAGGGCAATATTTTCAATTAGGACTTCATAAAAGACATAAAAATATGGGGACAGTATAGAGCTTCTGTATAATCTTGGATTAGTTGAGGCTTAAAGGTCCTTGATTCAGATATTACATGAAAGATTATTTTAAGTAATCAGTGGTTTTTAACTTGGGATGATTTCGTTCCCCTGGCAACATCTGGTAATGTATGGAGACATTGTGAGTTGTCACAAGTGAGAGGGGTGCCACAGGCATTTAGTAGGTGGAGAACCCAAGGATGCTGCTAACATCCTACAGTGCCCATAATAGCTCCCCACAACTAAGAATGTCCAGCTCTAAATGTCGATAATGCCATTTTTGAGAAATCCTTATCTAAATTATAAACAATGGGAACTTGCTCTTAGCTTGAAAAATATCTACATTCCTTGGGCAGATATAATACATCATGTTAGTATGTCCATGGAAGGATTTCAATGTATATTTGTTGAAAAATTATATTTTAAGAATTGTGCATTCTATTGGACCTGATGAATTAGTAAAAAAATGCATGTGATTACCTGAGAGTTGAGCCTTAAAATAATTATTTAGGATGAACCATTTCAATATTCATATATATCTACCAAGTGATTGATTAGTTTTGATATAAATTAACTTTAGCATTTAATCCTGGCAGCAACTATCAAATATCTACATCTTAAGCAGTACAAATATTTGTGCATATTTTTCTATTTGCTACACTTTTGCTGTTACTATAGACTACTAACTTTTATCAAATAAAAAGGTAAAATTTTATTTAACAAGAAGAGTGTTTAAATAAATGTTTCTAGGACATAGCATCATTTAAAACTAATTAAAATTTTATTATAACTGGTATTTATTTATTCAAGAAATATATATTGATAGTCTAACATTTTTCTTCTGTTCCAGGTGTTGGAGCTATAGCAAGAAACAAAATGTCCTCATGGAGGTTATATGTTAGCAAAGTTAGATAATAAACACTCACACATACACACACATCTATGTATATATATGCAACATATACATTGATAAAAACATCTGCATATGCATGCACATATGTGCATAGAAATACATGTATGCTATATTAAAGCATGTGTGCATATATGCTATGTTAAAAAAAATAAGATCCAGGGTTCATCCCTGTACCAGCCAGCTGCCAGAAAAAAAAAAAAAAATAGAGTAAGTGGAAAACCAAGTGCTTGAGTGGAAATATAAAGACCTCTATGATAAAGTGATATCTGAGAAGAAACCTGACCAAAATATAAACACTCTGAATCAAGCAGTAAATTTCAGATTTTGCAGGATCAACCTCAGAAAATTTCTATAAAGTCTGTAACATTCGACTATCATGATTACTGTCTGTTGGATCTAAAGTTTATTAGATCTGAGATTTTAATCGTAATTAGTAGTAAAAGATTAGTGTTTAAACACAGAACATAGTTTTTTGGAGTAATAGTATTTGATAACTCTAAACTATGTAGATAGCCTGACAGATATTTTATAATAATTAAATATATGGTTATTGCCTCTAGATGTTAAAATGTTGACTGGGATATAATTTTTTATAACTATGTTTAAATAAATAAACAAATATTTGAACAGGAAATAATATGCTTGTCAAAGGAAGTTTATTATTATTACAATTTACTGTGTGAGACAATTTAGTCATTGTTCTCTATAAACATAAGACTAGGAATGGTCTTTGTCCTCCAGGAGGTGACTTAAAAAAAATAAGTGCTGTAAACCATAGCCGGAACAATAACAGAATTTTGTACATGGCACAGTGAAGACACAAACTTGGGAGAATGTGATTCTAACTGAGAGAAGCAGTCATAAATCTTTGAATTGATTTTCGATCTTATCAATGAGCTTACATAAATGGTGAATGAAGTTGATTTAGACTATAGAAAAATAAAAAGCTAACTTTGGCCTGCTTTGCTATAAAAGTTCTAAGGGTCTCATTTAGAGTGGTATTTCAGAAAAATCTCCCCTCCCCTCAAAAACATATATATATTTGTTACTGTCCTTTTAACTGTTTTTATTGTCTTCATATTTGAAATATAAAATAAAAATTTCAATTAGCATATGAAACAACTACTGTGGCTAATTTCTTTTTAATCAGTCCCTTAAAACTTTCTTGTAAGATATGAATGTTTTGCTTTAAGCTAGGATTTTGTCCAAGTAAATTGACAGAAAAAAATATAGCTATTTTAGTCATTAATGCATTCCTGTAAAATTAAGGCATTATGTTTTCTGTAGAATTTACTTTTTCTTCAGCATAATAAACATCATGAACAACATGCATTCTCCTAAAATGCTCATCATGATTAGTTGCCAGAAATATTTTCTTAATAAAATAAGTTAGCATGGGTTGTTTTGTGACATAAATTATAACTAAAAAAAAAAAATGAAATTACACTGTTATTGATATTTTATTTGAAAATAACTTACTATTTCAAATAAAATTAAATATTTTTGTGATCTTAAAAATAAGAGGCAATGCTCAAAATTTATATGTGGACATAATGTTTCTTTATATTGTTTAATCTAGTATTCTTAATCCATCAAATTTTCCACACAGATAAATGAAAACAATACTCATTATTGTATACAAAAGTATTTTAAGAGTATCTGTAATTTATAAGATTATTTATTTAAAAATGAAATGTGCAAATATTTATTAATAATGAAATTTGAAAACACGCAAACACATTATCGAGATAATCTGAATACACTCAAGATGATTTAGTAATTAAAACTTCCGTTCAATATTAAGTTAAAATTCAAATTAAAATCTTTAGCTGACAGTTTTACTCATTAACAAGCACTTAGGCTGTGTACTGTCTGTAGAATCTACACACACATTGTTTCAGGAGAAATACATGACCTCAGTTATCACTAATATGTTTCTTTATTTGATATACTTCAAGCATCACTAGAAACACTATAAGCATTATCTTTAATTACAGACATTTCATGCCTCTTTAACCTGGAGTCAGTAAAAATTAAGAACATTTTATATGAGCGATGTTGAAAACAGTTAGTGACAAGAATCCTCATTATTTCCATGTAGACTGATGATGGGACATAGAAGGCAATCTTAGTTTTAATCTTAAATTTTCACTGACACTTTTCTTATACCAAAATCTGTTTTCTTTGTTTACTTTTCTCCCTCCCTCCCTACCCTTCTCTTCCTTCCTTCTCTGTCTTCCTCCCTTCTTTCTTCTCTCCCCCCACCCCCCATTCCTCCTTGGTTCCCTATTTTTTGTCATTGACAGGTGCTGGAGATATAACAATGCATATTCTTTAAAGAATCATTAGGCATTTTACTCATTCATTCCGCAAACATTAATTGAACACAGCTCTGGATGAAATGCTATGAAAAGTGCTGGAAATAGAGCAAAGAACAAGATCAACAGGAGCCCTAGCAATAAGCAAATGTAAAATAAGATCTTATGACATTAATTCCAGAAAGCTAAGGGAAGATACCTAAGCTAATATAGTCACCCAAATAAAGCACCTTGCAGAAGTTATGTTTAATCTGAACTCTGAAGAAACAGGTAGATGAATTAGCAAAGTTCCAAGGTGGTGCACAAAATATATGAAAGCATGAAAGGAAGAGAGAACACTGTCCACTGAACAAACAAAAAAATTTTACTATGGTTTTATAACAGATGCTCCTTGAAGATCAAATTTTGTGTTTTTGTGTTTATTCCATTAGAGAGAAGAAAAGACTCACAAGTTTAAAACCCATCTGCGCAAGGGGGTCAGTAATGATTCTTGTATATTAAATAACATTCTTACATCTAATGGGTAAATTGGTCTTTGAGTTTGGGAGATGCAATTCAGCCTGAAAGGTGCTGAAAAGGAGAGGAAAATGTTCTTCAAAGATGGGATTATTGTAGAGTAAAAGGATACTGCGGGTTGAGGCCAAAACTCACTCCCAGGACCTTGACCAGTATAGAGACATTTGTTTATTTACTTTTATTTTATTATGAATATTCATGAGAAACAAAGCTAATTGTTATCCCTTGTGCCCATGATGTGAAGGCCAGATTCCTACTGGCAGCAAACCCATTACCAGAAATTACTTTTGTACACCATGTCCTCCACCCAATTATCCCCTAAACTCTCTCCCTCTCCCCCCCGCCACTCCACTTTGTAGCCCTAGGAATGTTTCCACCCTGTATAAGACCAACTTACTACTGTGGTCTTTCTTTCCTTCCTTCTTTCTCTCTTAGCTCCCACATATGAGTGAGCACATGTGGTAATTTTCTCTCTGTACTTTGCTTATTTCACTCAACATAAGTTTCTCTAGGTTCATCCATATTGTTGCAAATGGGAGTATTTCATTCTTTTTCATGGCAGAGTAGTATTCCATGGTGTATATACACCATATTTTCTTTATCCAATTATCCATCGATGGACATTTATGTTGGTTCCATATCTTGGTTATTGTAAACAGAGCTGCGATGAACATGAGAGTGCAGGTATCCCTTTGACATGATGATTTCCATTCTTCTGGGTATATACCCAGAAGTGAGATTGCTGGATCATATGGAAGATCTATCTGTAGTTGCTTGAGAAACCTCCATACTGTTTTCCATAGTGGTTGTACTAATTTACAGTCACACCAAGAGTGTAGGAGTGTTCCCTCCTCTCCACACCCTTGCCAACATATTCACCGTCTTTTTGATCATAGCCAGTCTAACAGGGGTGAAGTGGTATCTCAATGTCCTTTTAATTTGTATTTCCCTGATGGCTAGTGATGTTGAGCATTTTTTCATGTACCTATTGGCTATTTGTATGTCTTCCTTTGAAAAATGTCTATTCAGCTCCTTTGCTCATTTTTTAATTGGGTTATTTGTTTTTTACTGTATAATTGCTTGAGTTCTATGTATATACTGGATATTAATCCCTTGTCAGATGCATAGTTAGCAAAAATTTTCTCCCACTCTTTAGGTTCTCATTTCACTCTGTTGATTGTTTCCTTTGCTGTGCAGAAGGTTTTTAGTTTGATATAGTCCCATTTTTTTTTTTTTTTTTCTTTTACTGCTTGTGCTTTTTGGCTTATGTTCATAAAGCCTGTGCCCAGACGTAATTGCTGAAGTATTTCATCTATATTTTCCCCAGTAATTTTACAGTTTCAGGTCTTACACTTAATGCTTTAATCCCCTTTGAGTACTTTTCAACAAATATTAATTGAATACAGTCATAACACACAGACAAGGCCTTGCCCTCTTGGAACTGAAATTCTAATGGAAAAATAGTGTAAGGAACCAGAAGGACTGGGGACTAAGGGGGATAACTCTGGCAGACTAAGAAACCCTCTAATAAAGAAGCTTAGCTCCTATATCAAAAATATGGCCACCTGTATAGGTGTGCCTACCTGGTCACAAAGAGAGGCAGAAGACCAGCAGTCAACAGCAATACCTCATAAGGCAGGAAACATTGGTAGCAATGACCATATGAGACAGCCAGACTCTGTCCTATTCAGTAGTATATGTGAGAAGAAACTCTCCATATACTGTGGGAGATTTCTGAATTATTCTTGATTTGGTATGCCTTTTGTACATGAGTCTCTGGAATCTAGTATTTGGACATGGTTTGTACCTTCTCTTAGACATTGTAGTACTCACCTTTAAGTTCAAACAACCAGACTTGCAGGTAAGAAATTTCCTTTATTCAGCTCTCTCTGTCCAGAAAGAAAAATTAGATAGATGCATGGATATATACATGAGAAACACAAGATAGACCAGGAAAAGGACATTCTAAGTAAAGGAAACAACACACATAAAAACGCGAAGGTATAATGAATTTTAGGAGTATAAATAGCTTGATATGTAGTTGGATGGAAGAAGTTGAGACTGCACTGACTCTCTTACTTAGGGGAGACGGAGCTATTGAGAGTTTCAAGCTTGGTTGAAGGGACAAATCTGGGAAAAAGACTGATAAGCAAAAATTTATAACATTCTGTGAAATTAATGATATTAGTTTAAACTAGCAGAATGATATTTGGTGATAAAAAATAAATCTGAGAAATATGCAGAGGCTAAAAATTAAAGGACTATGACAATTTGTGTCAGTAAATTAAATGTAAAGAAAAAATGCACAAAAAAAGCATTTTAAATAGTTTTTACATAATTGTTTTACTCAACACATGTGAATTTTGCATCTACAATGGCAGGCAATTTCTTTAATACTAGTAATATTTGTAAGCCAAACAGATATGTTCCTTTTCTCATGGTAACTGATTATCCTATATTATAAATTTTGGGTTATTTTAATTTAGCTTAAATTAAATTCAAAATTTTAAAGTATTTAAAATACCCACCAGAATGACTAAAATTTAAAAGACTGACAATACCAAATATTGGTGGGAATGTGTGCAAGCAGAACTCACACGTTGTTGGTGGGTAGGAGTGTAGAATGGGACAGCCTCTTTGAAAAAAATGTTTTAATAGTTTCTTATAAAACAAAGCTTAGCATTTCCCTAATGACCAAGAAAACCTGATCTTAGATATTTGCCCTCCAAAAAAGCTTATGTTTCTAAATAAATTTGTATGCGAATGTTTGTAACATAACATTTTTCATAATATTCCAAAATGCATATTTATATGCATTTATAATCGTCCAAAATTGGAAGCAGCCTAAGTGCTCATAAATAGGAAAATGGAAAACAAACGTAGGTATATTCAAACAATGAGATTCTCCTCAGTACTAACAAATAATGAAACTTTGATACATGCAGCAACGGGGATGAATTATAAAACATTATTCTGAGCGAAAGAAACCTTACACAGAAGATTACATGGTGTATCGTTCCATTTATATTAAACATTATCCTAGAGCAAGTAAAACTAGTCTACTGTGACAAAAAAAATTAGAACTGTAGTGGTTTCTGGGGATGGGGCAAGGAATTGACTGGAAAGGATCGTGTGGGAACTCTATGGGATGATAACAACGTTTTGTTATCTTATGTTCTGTGAGAGTCCTGTGGGTTACAGACACTTGCATTTCAATGTATATACATTTTTACCTCAAAAGAAGAAGAAAAGGAATTATTAACAAAAAATAAAATGACTTAAAGTATGAATTTCCTGTAGAACATTGTGGCGAAAGAAATGTTACTATACTTTGTTTTAAATCAAGTTAAATTTGGGTTGCTTCTCAACAGCATGACTAGAAATTCTATCTTCATCCTTTCTGTGAAGCTCTTCCCGTTCATGGAGATTAGTTCAATATCGAAGGATTTCACATGATACTCATAAAATGAGAGAGTGTTCTAGTACCAACAGCATAATGATTAATAATATTTTTTCAGTCACTATATTGCTATGAAGTCGGGTCCTCCATCTTCTTTCGGGTGCTGTTAGCTGAGTTGGCTTATGGATACCAGGCAAGGTGTGACTGTACCGATTAGTTTCCAAAGATACCTTCTAGTCATGCCTCCTTGGTCCTATTCTCAAGGTGGAGAGAAGGTAAGATATATGCCATTTGGTGAAATCTCTACACCCTTGCACTGTTGCTGGTAGCAGCAAAACTCACTTTCTCCCTCCTAAGACTGGCTACTCAGGGCTTCTCTTACAGTGTTAGCCCTTTGCGCCTCACCATCAAGTGCCTAATAACTTCTTATCTTTGATCTTAAAAGGAAAAAAAAAAAGCCATTAATAACCCTTTGAAGCAAAGCCTTTCACACTCATCAAACCAAGCCCTAGCCAACTTTGTAGTTCTGAGGAAGAAAAAATACTTCTCATTCTTTCAAATCCCTTATAATAAGGAGATCAAAATGCAAATAAATCATCCTGCCACAAGATATAGATGAAAAGAAATGAGACACACATTCAAACAAAATGTATACACCAATAAAATACTGTTAGTTTGCGGAACAGGAATCTTTCTAAGCCTAAAACAATTTATGTTCCGAGCGTATTACTTTTCAACTAAAAATCAAAATAGGGAAAATAGTAGTAGAACAAGAAAAGTTTTGAGTTATCATTGCCATGTTTTCAGCTCTAGGACCAAGCAATATGAGATAGATGAAGGAGCAGTGTAAAAGGGCAAGAAAATCACCTTTATTAATTAGTAAGTATAGGCTTCTTAATATTGACCCTTAAAATTAGTTATAATTACCTCCACCTAGTAGCTGGCAAACTTGGGTCAGAGAAGGCCTTTTCTTCCACAGCGTGTATGGGTGTGAGTGGGGATCATCACATTCCAAAAGGAAGGAACATGGAGCTGAGCCAATAATGACCTGTTTACTTTTCCCAAATTTACCACTTTGGTAATCAATCCACTTTCTCTTGAGAAGAGAAAGCAAAGGATGAAAGGTGGCCAGGAGTTACAGTAGTGTATGTTCCTGTATAAAGAGAGAAACATCAAAAGCGGTGAAGAAGCTCTTCCTCATGACAATTATAGGAATGTTTTAGTAAATGTTAACTAATTTTTTTGCACTGATATTTGAGCACAGAGTGACTATATGAGAGGAGACTAAAGTCATCCTTGATGTAAGCAGATTATAAGATTTTCCACATGTTAATCTCTGTGTTTCTGCCAAATACTTCAACTGTATTCATAAATGAGGAAATGGAAATTTTCTAAACAAATCATTAAATAAATGAAACATTGGAAAGAAAATGAAAGTAAACATTCATAAAAATGATTCGTCAATATCTGTTCTAAGCCAAATACAGTAGCTGAACTTATTTACTCCTTGAAGATGAAAATGAGATAAGGGTGTCCAAGGATAACCTTGTAGGTGCTTTAATAGTAGTCTAATATCTAGTAACACAGGTCAGCCAAGCCGGCTTGAGCAGACACAGATGTGAAGAACTACCCACAGTAAATAAGTAGAAAAATGTGATGGGTAACACAGGCACAAGGTAAGGGTTCAACCACAAAAACCCTTTG
Source organism: Galeopterus variegatus (assembly GCF_000696425.1). Classification (NCBI taxonomy): domain Eukaryota; kingdom Metazoa; phylum Chordata; class Mammalia; order Dermoptera; family Cynocephalidae; genus Galeopterus; species Galeopterus variegatus. The sequence continues at coordinate 20,916 of NW_007737810.1, read as the reverse complement.
ATGGGAAAAGACAGGGGACCTTGCCCATCTGACACTTATTTATTTAAATATCGCACTGACAAACTACATACTTTGTACAAGACCTTTTCTAGGTGCTGAGACTACATCACTGACTAAAACAAACAAGATCCCAGTTCTCATAAACCTTACTTACATTCTAGTTAAAGGGAATAGATAATAAGCAAATAAACAAATTCACATATAATATAATATGAGGAAGTAAAAAGTGCAACAATTCAAATAAATTTGGGGAAGTTGATGGAGAGTGATCGAGTTGGGTGGGGTGGGGGTGGTGCCGAGAAGAATCTTGGGGAAGCATGTTCCAGGCACATTGATCTTGAGGCGAGACTGTGGTTGGTGTGTTCAAGGAACAGCAAGAAGGCTTTGAGGCAAAAGTGAGGGGAAAAGGTAAAAGATAATATTCGGAGTTAGATATCACCTAGTGTACAGGGGACCTTGTAGATCCAAGCAGAGTGCTGTCTAAATTCAAGTTGTTACTGCAGCCCTTCCTCTTCTTCCCTTCCTGAACATTTCAGTTCTAAGGCGAGAAGGAGGGGCAGAGCAAGACAGGCATACACACCTAGAGGAGTGGGCCATGGTGGATCAGAGCAGGTGTGAAAGTGTAAACAAGGCCAAGAGAATATCTCCATAGAAGACCTGAATCACGTGGGGTATTGTAGTGCAATCAAGATGAGAAAGGTGTCCACGTGGAGGTGTGGTATGCAGGAACCAACATGGGTGAGAAACTCAAAGGGATGAGGAGGATTTCCATATGGAGTGATGGTCAGTGTGAGATGTCAGAATTCAAAATGGTGTGGAAGGGGCCACAGAAGCAAAGGCAGATTCACTACAAAGAGAGGGATTAATAAAATAAATAAACATATTAAAGATAATGGGAACTAGATTACTGAATTAGAGGTATAGATGTGAATTCATGATTTTTAATAAATTTAGGTATATGGAAAAATATTTTATATAGGGGCGTGTGTGTACAGATACATACCTACATGCTTACATTCTCTATTTCTGTACACTGAGAATGGCGGGGAACAACACTAGCTCAGTAGCAATGAGTTCACGTAGCACCCAGATCTTAGCTTCTAAATATGATTCTCTTGTAAAAGAAAAAAGGAATTATTAGAGAAATGGTTGATTCTAGAGCTGGAGCAGGGAAAGTAAAAGATGTGTCTGGCATATCTTATTGTGCCACCAAGCAAAGAGGTGCTCAGAGGATGATGGGGACATATCAGTGACACAGAAACCTAGTCGAGAGGGCTCCCACTTGCCAAATATGGAGCAAAATAAGCACCCAAGTAAATGCTTTTGATACATTATAACCCACAGAAGAAATAGGAAACCATATATCCGTACAGCTATAAATAAATAAAGGGATAAATTGAAAGTTTGATGAGGATGACATAGTTTCCAAGTATCTACCTGTAAAGCACTTATTAATTTCAAAGATAAAAAGAGTAACATTACCATGATGAAGCTAATCAAATGATTGAAGTGACATCATTGGTAATGTGACAAATCAAAGTTGTATATCACCTGATAAGGTGCAGGTGACGGCATACAGTCACATCTATAATATTCATCCCAAATAAGCATAATATGAGTATGAGAAAACATCATTTAAATCCAAATAAAAAGGCATTCTACAAAATAACATCAGTATCTTCAAAAGTGTTGAGGATGTAAAAGTCAAGAAAAAACTGAGGAACTACAGTAGACTGAAGAAAATAAAAGAGAAATGACAATTAAATTTAATACAAATTTCTGAGCTGAATTCTTTTGCTATAAAAAAACACTATTTAGACAACTGGAAAATTTGAATGAGAACTGAGGATTAGATAGTAGTAATATCAATGTCGCTTAAGTTCCTGATATTGATGATTGTATTGTGGTTACACAGGAGAATGTCCTTTCTTGTGTGTGAGAAATACACACTAAGTATTTAGCTGTGATGGGACATCAGATTGACAGTTTATCCTAAAATCATTTAGAAAAATATTATTCTCAGCATTAACTTGAACATTTTTTGTGTTTAAGTTTGTTTCAAACTGAATTAAAAAAAATTGTGATGGGAAGCCACTGGCGATTTTCTTCAGGGGGTTAAATGATCTTCATTATGTTTGAAAAGAAACACAATGGTTGCTGGATAGACAATGTACTTGGAGTGAGGATAGAGAATGGGCAAGTGTTAAAAAAGAGAGACAAGGTGAGATGCCATTGCAATAGTTCAGAGGAAGTTGATGGTGACTTAAACTAGGGATATAATGAGGGAGATGCTGAAAATCAATTGGATTTGAGTTATATTTTGCAATGATCACTCACAATACTTGCTGGACATGGAGTATGTAGGAAAGACATGACGTTTAGGATGACTTCAAGGTTTGATGAAGGTTCTTAGACCCAGAGGCTGATTGCTATAGTTGCCTTTAATCTGTGCTGCTTCTCTTCTGGCACTGCTGCTTCCATGTCTTCACAACGTGATGATACTGCAACACTATTCTGAATATAATTTTACTTATTAAGAAATAAGCTAGTCATGATTTATAGGGCTATGTCTTGTACAAAAGCCTTGACGATGATATTGCTGTTTATATTCCATCAGTAAGAGTGTGGAAAGCAATGTAGTATAGTGACTGAAGTAAATACTACGGTATTAGAAATGGTTTTAGGTTTAGCTCAGCCAATTATAACTTTGCATGTTACTTAACGTCTAGAAACTCAATATCTTCATATGTTAAATGAGGGACAATAATAATAATATATACTTCACAGAATTGTGTAAGAATTAATTGAAACTGTAAAGTAATTAGCACTGAACTAAATATTATTGTTGTAGTTACCATTATTAGTAGTAAGCAGTAGCAGAAGCATTGTGTGACAGTGCCAAAGACTTCTAACACATACTTTTTAAAAAATTTGAAGTAATTATTAGTTTAAAAAAATGTGTGGAAGAGAAATGGAAGAAATATATGTTAAAATGCTGTCAAAGATTATCTTTCAAATTTGTATCAATGCCTAATAGTTTCTTCAAATATCAGAAATTGGGCGTACTTCCCATAGTTTGCTTATATTCAGAAAATGAAAAAAAAATATTTTAAAATGTTAATATTACATTGGTCCAGGAAAATTCCCTTAAATTATATCAATGTTTCTAAAATTTTAGTTAAAAGCATTTGCTACAATATTCATTCCAGTGCAGTGAATGTTCTTGTTGCTTAGAACAGAACATACTTTTTCCAATGCCTTTCTTTCTAACCCAATTTTATATTCCCTATTTAGTATGCCTAATCATTATGCTAGGGCTCGTTTGAAAACAGTTGTTCCTAATTGTAAAATTGAACTGCGCCCCATTAAGCTTTTGCCTGGCTGCTTTTGAGATCCTTGGTGGTTTGGAATGTGGGGATGCATGCACATTCTCTCTCTGCCAGTCCTTTTTATCTTTCCTCTCTAATGCTGTCCCTTCAGTGTTTCAGCTGCTAAGTGGTTCTAGCGTATGTCTGATATAATTTTCTAATGACTGATGCATTGTTCTCACTACTGATATGTCAGCAGGAATGCCACCTGTGTCTGAGAATTCAGAACCAACAGGACTGTATATTTTAATGGAGCAAAAGGGAAATGTAGAATTAAATAGAAAAAAGCATTCCAGTTCTGTCCATTAACTTCTGATATTTAATTTTGCAGCAAATGTTAACTGTAAAAAGAATAACAGTGGCAGTTACATGAGCTTCTTAATTAACCCACAAAGACATTTGAAGTATTTTTTATGAATGTTTTTAAAAAATGCAATGCCTCAACACTTTATATGAATGTTTGTACATTTATTTATTCACTATTTGTGAATATCTACTTTGTGAATCTATATTTGTGAATATCTGTTTTGTTCCAGACACTTCTCTGGGTACTGGGGAAGAGGGAGTTAGAGCCCCACTCTCAGGGAGCCTGAAGTCTGCTTTACATTATACAGCTTCACCATATTAGGTCTCCCAGCTTCAAGGATACCTTGTTGTTTTATGATGAAATAGTGGAAAGAGTTAGTGTTACATCCACTTGAGTTAAAATTCTGCATGAAATTATTGCTAACTATATGATCTTTGTAAATTGCTTTACCTTTGTGAGTTTTAGGTTTGACATATATAAAATGAAATACCTTGTCTTCTATAAAATGACAATGCATTTATGACAGGCTTCTAGAAATAAATAGACTTCTCTGGGGAGAAGAAGGGCCTTGTGGCTGAATTGGATCCAGGGATCAATCTGCACAGTCAGAGTAATGTGAAGACTGTAAGATGAATTTAATACTTGGGTTGTAACAAAATTCAATTTATTTGACACCAAAGTCTTTGCAGTGATGGGGGCATGTGGTCCTTTAATAAAGTCAGGAAACTCATGTTTCTAAATCTGATGTTGAGCTTTACTCTAACTCTATTTATCACTACTGAGTTGGTATTATCATGCCATTTCCACCCTCTGGAATTTTCCACCACATTGTTATGGATTATTCCAGGAAGTCCTGTTTACCATTGTGCTTGTCGTGTTTCTTGAAGGTTTCTAGTAAACTTCCCATTTCTATGGAGATGCCAGAGAAAGTTTGTTAAAGTCATAAGCAAGATCTTACCTCTACTTAGAGAACTAGATCTTGTATGTGGGTTTGCTGGAGATTTGAGTGGTTAGAAAAGACAACATAAATTTCACTCTTATGTCTTTTACCTCGATCCTGTCACCAAAAGATTGCCAGAGGTATCAAAGAAGAGCATGTAACAAGGCAGGAGTCAGGGAGGGATCACATGTAAGTTTTTTCTTATTCAAATTACCCTATCCACCTAAGCAATTCAGTAAAGAATAGTTTATTTCTAGTTCCATAATCTTCATTCTACAGAAATAAAAGTGTCCATTTTTGTATTTAATGATATCACAATACCTTTTTGTAATCAGCTGTTATTTGAGATGAAATAATTTTAAAAACCCTAGCCCAACACCCTCTATCTGAACACTCATTTAACCTCAGTACTCTTCCCTTATAAAGAGATCATCATCCAAGTAAGGTGGTTTTTATAGGTTCTCCAGACCTACAGCTGGTCAAGAGGGAACTCCCATGCTTGCAACCTCCAGGACTGCTTCTGTATGTTGACTATCCTGTGAGTTTGTAAATTTATCCCAGTGTGCATATAATATTATCATTTTCTGTGAGTAACGTGATGAGAGTAATTGATCCATGACTTTATGACATCATATTATCATTTTTATGTTTCAGAGAGTCTTTCCCTTAACACTCTTTCCTATACACAGGACACATTCTTTCCTATATTATTTTACCCTGTTTATTTTTCATAGCACTTTTTACACATTGTAATTAAATATTTATGTGTTAGTTTATTTGCTTGCTATCTGCCTTATCAATGAATGAATGAAAGGGGCAAATATACAAAATTGATATGGTTGGATTTCATTTCTTTTATCATCCACTTGCTCTCATTTTGAATACAGACAGTATTGTTATAAAAGAGGGAAAATAAAGATAGAAATAGATTAAGCCAGGATTTAAGAGGTATGACTAAAAATTAATGAAGCTAAAATATCAGCAAGTGGTTGGGTACATCTGTTGTACCTGTATATCGAGCAGTCTTTCCATCTTGTTCTGAAGACAGACACGTCTCTTCTTTTGGGACACTATACTTACTTCCCCCCCATAAGAATGTCAATTTTATTGCCTCATCTATATTACCATAAGTAACCAATGTTGGCCCATCAGATTATCACATACCCCTGGAAACTGTGATTGATCCAGGACTGACAGGAATGTGAAGAGAGAAAACAGTGCCAATGACCTCCTTTCTACCTGGATCTGGTCAAGCCTAAATACACTTGGACTTTTCAAGTATATTAATCTTCCTAGCTTAAGTTAATTCAAGTTGATGTACCATAATTCAACATTTTTAAAATGTATTCCAATGATTGCTCAAAACACTTCTCAAAACCCATTTTCAAATACAATTGTCATCCAAGCCAGTATGTGTCCAACCCCACAGATTACCTTTACACTGGCCCATTTTCTTGGAGTAATTAGAAGGGAATAGTATATGTTTACACTTTGGCATTAAATTGTGATGTTTATTTATTTAAACTTTTGGTGGAAGGGAGAGATGGGAAGAGATTCATGAGAACTTTACCTGAGGGTTTTATTCTGTGTTGCTGTAACAGAAATACCTGAGACTGGGTAATTTATAAAGAGCAGAGGTTTATTTGGCTTACGATTCTGGGACAGCTGCATCTGGCGCAGGCTTCAGGCTGCTTCTACTCATGGCAGAAAGTGGCAGGCAGCTGGCTGGTACAAGCAGATCACATGGCAAGAGGAAGCAAGAGAGAGAGGAGGTGCCAGGATCTTTTTAAACAACAAGCTCTTGCGGGAACTAATAGAGCAAGAACTCACTCATTAATCTAACCTCCCCCAAGAGAGCATTAATCCATTCATGAGGGATCCACACTCATGACCCAATCAGTTTCCAACACTGCCACATTGGGGATCAAATTTCCACATGAGTTTTGGAGGGGACAACACATCCAAACTCCATCACTGAGCTATATCAACTTAGGGCAAAAGATCCCTGTCAGTAGCATCTATTTTTATCAGGACTACTGTTTCTAAAACAGTACAACGTTATCTGTAAAATTCATAGAGAATATACATTTTCACCAACCCTAATCCATTAATTTTAGTCACAAGCCTATGATTGTCAGCATAAGTATCTGTCATTCATATTTGTCCTATAGGAAGAAAGTCATATAGGTAGAAATTCGTATCATTTTTTATTAATTTAATTTTTTCAAGCCAAGAAAACCTTTCTTAACAGATAAATTTACCCAAAACCTTGTATATAAATCAGTTAAGCATGGAACTGTTCTGGTGGAAGTGGGTGCAGGAGATCTACAGTTTGGCCATTTTGACCACTTCACTCCTGAGTCACTTTGGGAAAAGCGTCAGGTTTAATGAAGATATTTGAAATCCACTGGGATTTTTAAAAGGGCCAGAGGGAAAGGGTGACAGATAGATTAGTATTGTAGCGGGTAGTGTATTTTTATCACCCTCACATCATTTGTTAGATGTTGTCTTTTTAAATGTCATAAATTGAGAAGCAAGTTTTTGTTTTGATTTCTTTTGTTTTTGTAGTAACAATTGCCTCTGGAAATGTATGCTATTACCTCGCATGCTGCTCTGCTCACTGAAAAGTTGGCAATGACCTGACAGATGCAACAAGGAATTTATTTTGCCTGAATGATCACATAGTTAATGGAACATTTAAAAAATGATTTTTATGATTAGATGATTAACGAGAATAATTCCATGAAAAATTGTTTGCTGAGAGCTGGAATACAATGGAGGTTTGGGATAGCTGTCTTCTGTGCCTAAAACAGAGTGATAATTCAAAAATATCCAAAGTAAATGGAATGGGTTAGAGGGAATTGGCAGGTAAAATTTTCTTTTGGTGAGGAGTTTACTGTTCTGTAAACAATTTACTATTCCACACCAGCAGCAGCGCTTTTCTCCTTTTTACTTTTGGTCTACTTCACCTAGCCCCCACAAGCAGTCTCACTAAAAGATGTGCTGGAAATAAATTTGTTGAGAGAGTAGATTTTAGGTACACTTACCACAGGAAAAAGAGAGGAGAGAGAGAGAGAGAGAGAGAGAGAGAGAGAGAGAGAGAAAAGGAAAAGGTAACTCTACAAGATGATGGATATGTTAATTTGCTTGACTGTAGTAATTACTTCTCTATATACACACATACACCAAAACATCATGTTGTACACCTTAAATATATACAATTTTTTAAAAAACTGAAGTTTAGAAAACCCAAGAGACATTGAGGAAATGACAGTTTAGGCCAGACTGATGGGCTCGATGTCTACTAGTAGCCCTGATCAATGACAGAAGAAGTGTTAATCTAGTCAGAATCTTCATCATCTGACCCCCTTGTCTCCATTCTTCTGCTCAGCTATGGATTTGTTTTCCTACCAGTCTACATCTTGCATTCTTTCTCAGTGATTAATACACATATTTGTTGAGCACTTGGGTGTTGAGTTGTACAAATGCTAATTGCTAGACCATCACTCCCCCATCATAAACCAAGTTCCCACATAAGCTTAGATCTCTTTCTGTTTCATGAATCCCTGTATCAATCCCTCCAACGATACCATAGTATTTGAGTTGTTATAGATCAGTATGGATATGTATGAACCTGAGAGACCTCAAAAAAGTTGCATAATGGTTTATACAGTATACTACCATTTAAGTAAATTTAAATTTATAAGAAATATTATATCATTTATAAATAAATTCATGTATAATAAAAGCAGTAATTCTCGAAGTATGGTCCAAGAACTCCTAAGGTCTGTGAGACATCTAAGAGAAAACTTACTTTTCCCGACTACATATCCTTGCCAGGCCAGATTAGCTTCATATATTTCAACGAAAACCACATACCATAGTAGACACGATGCAGAAGCAAATAGGAGAGCTCTGCTTTCTTTTATTTAGCCAGATATTCAAAATGTTCTCAAAAATGTAAAAAAAGTTATTTTTTATAAAAGTGCTATTTATTATAACATGCCATGAATTTGTTACTGTATCATCTATTTCAAATTAAGATATTTTCTCAGTTTTAATTTATAATATGGTAAATATAAGTAAATATGACCAACATAAAGTAACACTCAT
>NW_007737810.1:8336-11955 GCF_000696425.1 Galeopterus variegatus | reverse complement strand
ACAGTATACTACCATTTAAGTAAATTTAAATTTATAAGAAATATTATATCATTTATAAATAAATTCATGTATAATAAAAGCAGTAATTCTTGAAGTATGGTCCAAGAACTCCTAAGGTCCGTGAGACATCTAAGAGAAAACTTTCTTTTCCCGACTACATATCCTTGCCAGGCCAGATTAGCTTCATATATTTCAATGAAAACCACATACCATAGTAGACACGATGCAGAAGCAAATAGGAGAGCTCTGCTTTCTTTTATTTAGCCAGATATTCAAAATGTTCTCAAAAATGTAAAAAAATTTTTTTTTATAAAAGTGCTATTTATTATAACATGCCATGAATTTGTTACTGTATCATCTATTTCAAATTAAGATATTTTGTCAGTTTTAATTTATAATATGGTAAATATAAGTAAATATGACCAACATAAAGTAACACTCATTGGACTCCTTAGTAATTTTAAGTGAGTAAAGGGGTCCTGCGAGAAAAAGGATTAATAACTGATGAGTTAAAAAATAAAAATATAGACTGGAAGGATACAAACCAAATTTTTGATAATGATTTTTTTTTTCAGGGAAGGAAAGAGATTGCTGGCAGTGTGAATGAAAATAAAGGGAAATTCAACTTTGTCAATTATGTTCTATTTCTTTATGAAAGAAATGAAGAAATAATGACAAAATACAAATACTTGCTAATTCAACCGATGTTCACTTGGGGTGGGGAGTCTCTGTTTTATTATTTTCTGGACTTGTTGATTTAAACATTTTTTAGAAAGTTGGTATGAAAAATAGGCCCTTTCCCTAAGGTACTCATAACTTGAATGATATATATCCTTATAAAAGTTTCTTTTGCTCAAACATCCTATGGACAATCGACATGTTCCTAACGAACACCTATCTAGGAAGAGATGGTTTGGGCATCTTAGCTCTACAGACAAAAGTAGTTAGGTGCCTTGGGTTGAATGTCCCCCAAAGCTTAATTCTGACTGTAACTGTTGAGGGTGAGCAATCCTATTATAGTAATTGAAAGGTAGGGCTTTGAAGAGGTGATTAGATTCTGAGGACCATGCCTAGTGAATGGATTAAAAATGGTGGTCATGGGTGTGGTTCTGAGGGCTTTAAAAAGAGTGCACCAGGAGCTCTCTCTGCTCCACAATTTTCTGCCATATGAAACCTCTGGGTCACTGTTGCTACCACCAAGACCCTCACCAGATGTCTTCCCTAGGCTATAGACTTCCCAGCCTCTGAAACTGTAAGCAATAAATTTTATTTTCTTTATAAACCACACAGTTCCATGTATTTTGTTATAAGCAACTGAAATGGACTAATACAGTAGCCAGTGATGATCTGTGCCCTCAAGTCAATACTGACTCATTCCTTTTTGTTTTGTCATGTTAATAATGTTTCCTTCTTAAGGACTATTGTGTTTTAAAATGAACAACCATCAGCAATATTCATAATTAAAGCAACATGAATAAATTTTAAGTAAGAATTATTTTTCAGTTTTGGGTGCAATACTCTAAAAATGTGAACAAAGTTGATTTTCAGTAGCCTACCAATGGTATGTCAGTTTGACATAGGTAATTTTTACCTATAGTATTATATATATTTTAGGCAATAAAATAGAATCAGGAATCAAACTTACAGGTGGCATTGTTTTCTAGTGTCTTCATGAGTACATTTTTAAGAGACTTTATTTTTTAGAGCAGTTTTGGGTTCACAGCAAAATTAAGAAGGTACAGAGATTTTCCATACACCCTCTGCCCCCACACATGCAAGCCTCCCCCCATTATCAACATCCTCATCCACCCTCTGAATGGTATATTTCTTACAATCGATGAATCCACATTAACACAACATTATTGCCCATCGTTACACTAGTGTTCACTCTTGGTGTTGTACATTCTATGGATTTGGAAAAATTTATAGTGATGTATTTCTACCTTTATTGTATTATATAGAGTGGTCTCCCTGTCCTAAAAATCCTGTGTGCTCTGCCTGTTCATTCTTCTGTCCCTCCAACTCCTGCCAACCACTGATTTTTTTACTGTCTCCATAATTTTGTCCTTTCCAGAATGTCATATAGTTGGAATCATAAAGTATGTAGCCTTTTCAAACTTGCCTGTTGCACTTAGTAATGTGTATTTAAGATTCTTCCATGTCTTTTCATGTTTTGATAGCTCATTTCTTTTTATCCCTGAGTGATATTCCATTGTCTGGATGTACCACAGTTTATCCATTCACCTACTAAAGGACATCTTGGTTGCTTCAATGTTTTGGCAATTATGAATAAATCTACCATACACATCCATGTGCAGGTTTTTGTGTAGATGTAAGTTTTCATCATTTTGGGGTAAATACTAAGGAGTGCAACTGCTGAATCATATGGATCATGAATGTATTTTTACAAAGCTTATGTTACTATCTCTCTCTGAGACATTCAAAAGTTAAGAATCTATCATACAACACCCTTTGTTTTGTATCATAGAGGAAAACAATCTGGCCAGGAGCATGGCAACATGGAGAGAGCCCAGGGTTGTAGTATGAAAACTCATTTTGATAGGTCATTGAAGGTTATTTTCTTATGACTTCCCCTAATGAGAAGCTGTTTTTCTGTCAATTCTTTTAAGTTATGAAAATCAGAAAACCACCTTAACTTGCTCAGACTAAAAGAAGAGTTTATATTAAAGATTCAGTAGAAAGTCTATGGACAGAAAATGAGGTAGGCTTCATGGAACCAGAACCTGGAAATGTAAATTTAAAAAATAGAAAGCTAGGTACAACTTCACCTAGGTAGAGATTCACCTTTCTTTTGGCCGCTACTTCTCTCTGTGTCCAATCCATTCTTTTACCTGCAGAAAAGGAGAACCTTTTTCCTTTCATGTGGCTGTGGCTTTCTCTTTAGCCCTGAGCAGGAATGTTTTATCCATTCAAGAATAATCAGAAGTCACTGGAATGATTGAGTGACTTCTACTCTCACCATGAATCATCGTCTTGGAAAACAATTTCTCTTTCTAAAAATACAGGAAAAAACAAACTCAGTTTCTCCTACTGTACTCTCACAACAAAAGAAACTTCTGTGATCCCCAGATCTGTAGGGATTTCCTCCCACACACCAAGCAATTCTGCAAATTGATTCTCCAGCAGACACCAGCTAGTTGTCTTCTAATTCAATTCAGTTCTGACAATATCACCAGGAGATAGCATCAGATCCCACTGGTTGAGGGCTCAGTCCCATGAGACTACCCTCCCTTTCAGATGCCAGTCATAAGCACAGGTTGTCACTGATACTACTGACCAACTGGCTATAAATTGGGGGTTCCCACAACCCCCCTCCTGGAGTTCACCCAATTTACTAGAGCAGCTAACAGAACTCAGGGAAATACTTTACTTATGTTTACTGGTTTACTATATTACAAGGGATACAGAAGAACAGCCAGATGGAAGAGATGCAAAGGACAAGGCATCTGGGAAGGGACACAGAGCTTCTATGCCCCCTCCAGAAACCTCCACATGATCAGTTATCTGTAAGCTCCCTGAACCCTGCCCCTTTTGGTTTTTTATGGAAGTTTCATAATGTAGGCACGATTGATTAAATCATTGGCCATTGGTGATCAAC
>NW_007737810.1:3184-7372 GCF_000696425.1 Galeopterus variegatus | reverse complement strand
TACATCCCATTAAGTCTAATACATGTAGTTTGAACTGATCTTCACCCAATTTACTAGAGCAGCTAACAGAACTCAGGGAAATACTTTACTTATGTTTACTGGTTTACTATATTACAAGGGATACAGAAGAACAGCCAGATGGAAGAGATGCAAAGGACAAGGCATCTGGGAAGGGACACAGAGCTTCTATGCCCCCTCCAGAAACCTCCACATGATCAGTTATCTGTAAGCTCCCTGAACCCTGCCCCTTTTGGTTTTTTATGGAAGTTTCATAATGTAGGCACGATTGATTAAATCATTGGCCATTGGTGATCAACTCAACCTTCAGGCCTTCTTTCCTCCCAGGTTATCTGTAAGCTCCCTGAACCCTGCCCCTTTTGGTTTTTTATGGAAGTTTCATAATGTAGGTACGATTGATTAAATCATTGGCCATTGGTGATCAACTCAACCTTCAGGCCTTCTTTCCTCCCAGAAGGTTGGAGGGTGGGATAAAAGTCCCAACCCTGTAATCATGCCTTGGTCTTTCCAGGTGACCACCCTCCATCCTGAAGCTACCTAGGTACTGCCAGCCACCAGTCATCTCATTAGCATACAATAGACACTGCTATCACTCCATAGATTCCAAGGGTTTTAGGAGCTATATGCCAGGAAACAGGGACAAGACCAACATTTATTTCACAGTATCACAGTCTCTAAAATCATCAACATGCAATGCAGATAACTATCGAAAGGGTCATGTTCCACTCCATGCAGCACAGCATGGTCATACTGTCCCACCAGATACTACATTCTCTCTCCAAAGTCCTCAGTCTTCTAATTTTTGGACTCTATTATCTCTCTTCTCTAAAAGAGCTTCTAATATTCTCTCTATTGTTCAGATCTCAGCATGGCACAAAGCTTCTATTTCCTTCACTTCTACATACCAAATACACACACACACAGAGTTAAATAATAAAATTAATGTTGAGCATGCTTTATTCTTCCAAACTATCCCCTAAGTGTTGGGGGTTAAAGGGCTGTTCCTGGCTTACCTTGACAGCCATATCCACAGAAAATATTTGTTTACATAGTCACTCAATTCCAACTCTTACAGAGGTAGTACTTTTTTGATGAATTTAGGCTAAGGATGAAACTGAGCCTTAGCCTTGGTTCAATCGGTATATAAGGGACATAAGAGAAACTGAGAGCAGCTGAAAAGTTAACTGACATATTCAATATACACATATGAATTTAGGTAAGTAAATTAACATCTCTAAGGGATTAAGCTACTCCTATGATAAATTAAAATCCTAAAATTCTGTGAGAGAAAAATATATACAGTTGTGGAAGGATGGCTATATGTTATTTTACATAGCATCTTATACTCGTATAATCTGTCAAACTGATTTCAGCCTTTAGTAATTATTTTAACAGCAGTTCTTTGTATTTGTTTTGTATTTTTTCTATAATAATGCAATTGTTTTCTTCCAATATCTCAGTAATCACAAAATATACTAAATTCCTTTGATTTTGTATAAGAAACAAGCTCATGCTACTACTATAAATACAAAATTTCTTTAAATAAGCGATCATGAATTTCTTTATTGAAAACAGTCTAAGTATTGAAGTACAAGTCCTTAGTTTGGCTGAGCATAGTCAGTAACTCGGATTTTCCTCCATCGCCATTCTTATGGTACATAGACAGTATTGATCAAACCACATATATTTATTGAATAGATTTGTAATACTAAATAAAAGGTTATGCTCTTCAGATAAAAGGTTATGCTCATTCTCTGAGTAAAGTTAATGAAATGAAAAACTCCTAGGCATACATTGGAAAATAAAAAATAAAGTTTATCAGGTAATAAAATTATAATAACTTCATTTAGTTCTTATTTTCATAACATCACATTAAGTCTAATACATGTAGTTTGAACTGATCTCCAATGTAATTACTGCCTTTTAACAGATGTTCCAGCCATAAATTTAAAATTGAGGTAACTAGTTGTTCAGGTTCACTGCCAAGCATTGTGAGTATGGAGACGTCCAAGTTATTCACAGTCACTGTGCTCATTGTACGTATTCTGTATGCTGGAAACAGACCATCAGTAAACAGCTATAGTACAGTGTGGTGGATGTATGCTTAGAGACATAGAGTGTACTATGGATCATTATTTGTAAGATCGAATTTGGAATAAAATAGGGGAGTTGTTAAATAAATTATAATGAATAATTGTATTTTACTATTACTAAATATTCTGGATCCATTAAATATAATGTTTTTTAATGTTTATACTATGAGGAAAATGCACAAAATAAAGTTGTTAAAAAGCAGGAAAAAAGACATAAGTCAGTATTATCTCAGTCACACACATACATATAGAGAGAGACGGAGGAAATGTGGGGGAGGGAAAGCTGGATCTTTTTTGTGGACTGGTTGTCTAGGTCTTGTGAGAGGACAAGCGCAGAAAGAAAGAAGGCAGCATAGGCTGGAAGCATGGCTGAGCAGAGAGGGTGTAATTCAGACTGGAGGAAAGGCTGAGAGCATAATGTGAATCCAAGAGCCATAATTGCTACCCCTGAGTTCTGTAAAACCTCCCTGAAGCTTTAAAATGCTTCCCTTTTACTTACATTAGTTCAATTTATTTTCTATTACTTGTAGCCAAAAGAGCTTTAACTAAGACAAATAAAATTTTTCAGTAAGTAGATAAAGAATAGAAATCAATACTCCTTAGGAACATAAATATTCTGTGTACTATACCTTTTGGTTCCTGAAAACAGTGTGCAGATAAGCTTGCGTATAATCTCAAACAACTTTCCTGTGTACTATACCTTTTGGTTCCTGAAAACAGTGTGCAGATAAGCTTGCGTATAATCTCAACTTTTAATCTCATTTAGCATCTGGTCAGTTTTCCACAGATTGGATTTTGTGCTGTTTAGCATGTTCTTCCCAGCATAAAATGAGGGTACTTCAAAAAATTCCTGGAAAGATTCGTATTATTGTTTAATTCTATTTTTCCGTGAACTTTTGAAGTACCCTCATATTCATAATACTTTTGAATGTGAGGCTTACACTTCTCAATTCAACTTGAAAGACAGATTGCTACTTTTTAGTCTCTATGAAGGATGACCTTATAGAGAGGAATGCCTTGAATTGCAGAACACATTCCTTGAGCACTGCTGTCCAGTAGAACATAAATGTGACAATGGAAATTTTTGTTATGTTACTATTTTTTTATGTTATGTTTTGTCTAACAAAATAGACACAGGTGACTATTGAGTGCTTGAAATGTAGTCAGTCCAACTGGGGAACTAAGTTTTTCACTTTAATTTTAATGAATCTAAAAATAAATAGCCACATATGGCTAGTGTCTACTGTATCAGAGAGCACAGCCTTAGAGTGTACCTATGAAAAGTAGAGACATAATTAATGCTACACTGATGTCAAAAATCACAACTATCTCTTACTTTCTTGTGGGCATTGGATGTCTTCCTGGTTTATGAAATTTTTAGCAGACAAATGACACATTGAATCTTTAAAATAATGCCTTTTTTCTTAGCTTATAATATACTCAAAAATATGGAAAACTTTAAAGAAATTTAATGTGGGCTTCCAATCTCAAATCATAATATTCGACTGCAAAACAAAACAAAATGTAGAAAAAATTCAAACAAACAAGCCGAAAATAAAAAGTAAAAGCGCATCAAAGAACAAGCAATAGGTAATGAGTTTCTACTATTTCCTAGAGAAGTATTATTTGTTTAGAAAATCAAATAAATTTTGAAGATGTTCTGAAAGTACATTGTAGATAGTAAACGATCATTGTCAAATACAATTCATAAACATTTTCGATATTCTTTGTGGTCGCAAGAAGTTAGTTAGAAATGTAATTAGATTAAACAAACTAGTAATATTATAGCATAAGATAAAAGGAAATGAATGATTTTAAAAAATCAGTAAGTGCTATAACAATTCCAATGATGGAAAAATCACTCTGGGCATAGAAAAACATAAATTAAACTTAGATAATTTGCAAAGTGAAAAAAGAGTTTTTAAAAGGGCAAACATATCCAAGGATAGATAGATCTATAGGGTTATACATGGGACAATGGTGGGAAGGTCGGAGAAGGAAGATTGGAGACACATACTGAATTTACCAAGGACTGAGAGTGTGGACTTAAATATTTATAAAACAAGATAAGTTTGAT
>NW_007737810.1:0-2594 GCF_000696425.1 Galeopterus variegatus | reverse complement strand
AGTTGAGGTCTATGTTTAATGCTCATTCTTAAATGAGTCTGTAACTAAGTAGCAAAAACCAAGAAGTTATTCCATGTTCTTCTCAGACTTGTCTAATAGATCTTTGTGTGATAATAGAAATCTCTTATATCTGCACTATCAGTAGCCATTAGTCCCATGTGATCACTGAGTATTTGAAATGTGACTACTGTGACTAACTGAATTTCTAATTTTATTTAATTTACTTCAGTTTAAATAGTGCAGGCTATCTAATTTTATCTACGGAGACAGCCAATTCATATCACATAGGCCCAAACTATCAATAATTAAGAAATCTGAAGAAGCAAGTGCAAGTTTTTGAATTAGTAACATTATATTCCCAATACACAATAGCATCTCCCCTTTTAAATGTGTTCAGCCTATACTAAAATAATTTGAGAATATTTCCTTTCCAAATTCCTGTTCCTCCTTCTCATTGTAACATTTTTTTTTTTTTTTGAACCATGAATTATTTCCTTGGGGGAGACTACAAGGAGAAAGCAAATTTAACAATAGACTTGACATTGACTCATAGGGATTAAGAATGAAAAATAGGTGTAATAGATAAATATTAGAAGAGGCAATATCAAACATCCTCAGAGTTATTCTTTGAACTCCTATTTAATATGACTTCACTCCTAAAAATAATTTTATGTCAAATCAGAATACTTTCGAACCTATGTAAATTTTCTTAATCATATTTGTAACAATAGCAGTATTTTACAAGTATATATTGTAGTAAGAATTCTTGAAATAAAATGGTAATGTAGTAAGATTTTATCTTAAAGTGAGATATTTGAAAAAATATATTTTCTTAAAAAAATTAAAGACTATAAATTATAAATTTAGAGTTAATCATGATGGACGCACATGTGCATATTTTTTTCCATAGGGATAAAAAAGAAAGGTAAGATATTCCTGAATGTCAAAAGGATAAACAAATTACTCAGTTTTTAAACTATTTTCAGCATAAATTATATATATATATATATATGTTTTTAACTAAATACTGATAAGAACCCACATTGGAAGACAGAAGATCCATATCCTATTTCTCTCTGCTATTGACCTGTGTGAGTGTTTTGTTGCTATAAATTTATGCA
This sequence comes from Galeopterus variegatus, assembly GCF_000696425.1. Lineage (NCBI taxonomy): Eukaryota > Metazoa > Chordata > Mammalia > Dermoptera > Cynocephalidae > Galeopterus > Galeopterus variegatus. The sequence goes on along the minus strand of NW_007737810.1, from coordinate 1,473 downwards.
AATTAGTTTTCAATCTCTTGTATTTGTGGGCAGGCTTTATGGTCAAAATTTGGTTTAAATCCTAATTCCGATACTTTTAATACGTATGACATCTGATAAATTGTGTTACATTGTATACTCGCGGAAAACTTTGGAAAGGGATTGCAAGGGGTCGGGAGTATAGGTGACTGGCAGAATCTTGAGTACCTAAACCTTCTGAGCTCAGACACTGGTAAGCACACAGCGAAGGGAGATAACGTTATGGTGTGTATAAAGGAAGCAGAAATAATTTGTATACTGGCAAAAAACATTAGCAGAACTAAATCCCTCAAAAGAGGACTAAATGAGGAAGACAATGAAAGCTACATTAAAGAAGTGGCCAAGAAAAAATGTAAGGCAGTAAATGATGGTGATTCAGAGACAGATGCCACAGAACATGTGGAGGGGTGAATTAGTTAATTTGGAAGAGTTTATTTATTGATATTTCTTACGTTTGAATTTCTGATGTAGTTATCTGTGCAACACAGCTATGATAAACCCTCGGGATTTGTAAGAGCAAAGAAATTAAGAGTTTTGAATATCTGAAACTAAAGGAGAAAGTTTTATGCCCATGATTTAAATGAAAAATTATCCTTTTAAATACAAACAAGTCAAAATTCTATAGGGTTTAATGTGTGCATATATATGTATGTGTGTATATATATATATATACGCACACACGCACACACACACACACACACACTCTTTTTCTAAGAGAAGGGGTAGTGGGGTGGATAAATAAATCTAAGTGTATTTGGACTGGACTGTGGAGAGGGTGCTATTTAATTGGATCATATATGCTAAATAATTTTGTGGTGTAGTAATTAAAGGCATGAATGCACTTTGAAGTAAGACTGTGTCCAAATATGATATTAACACTTACTTTAAACGTGACTCTAAGTAAAATTTTATGCATTTTTTTCTTCCCGTTTTTCTTAGGTTGTTGTTGATGGATAAATCTAAGTACATGTGCATTGCGTAATGGAGCTTGCTGTTTAAATACAGCAAATCATTGTGTGGTCCAATAGTTTAGAGCATTATATAATTTTCTTTAAGACTATCTCAGTTAATATATCACTTCAACAGTTATTAGCCATGTAACCTTGAGCAAGTATATCTTGGTCTCAGTTGCATTGTCTGTAAAATGCATAATAATCATAGCAGTTAGTGTTATAGGATTATGAGGATTAAATGAAATGATCCACATAAAGCTTTTAGCACAGTTCCTGAAATATTGTTATTTAACATATAGTTACCCAATAGCTTATCTTTGTAAATATTAAATGTTGTTGCATAAGGAACCCCAATTTATTCATGAACTTTTTCTACAATTTATTTTTGGTTAGTTATCTAAAACACGTAATAGATAAATTCTTGGTTTATATAGTAGTTCACCAGAAAATTTTATGCCATAGAAGAGTTGAAAAATAACCACAATTTAAAACAACAATATTT
>NW_007737809.1:48283-49696 GCF_000696425.1 Galeopterus variegatus | reverse complement strand
GTATTGATCAGGAATAGGAAAAATCAATCCAATTTGAAGGTCCTAATAAAGACCTTTTAGAGGAGATCAGATTGGAGCATAAGTATGAGTAGGACTGGGCATAGAAAGAGAGAGAGAGGAAGGTCCTTTAGGTGAGGGAAATGTTACCTCAAACTAATTGAACAAGTGCACAGAGGAGCAGTGAAAGGATGCACAAGCGCAAGGGCCCTGAGGTGAGAGGGAGAAAACAAGGTGATGTGATGCAGACAGACTGTGAAGTATCTGGAATACCAAAATAAGGAAAATAAATTCGGTTTGAAAAGTAAAGAGGGACCNGATTCACTTCCTTGTTTATATTTTCATATAACATGTTGCACTTTGTAATGCCACAGCTTTAATTGTACTCTTGTTCACAACCCTACACTCCTGTATCTTCCATGCAATCCAGCAATCCCTCTTCTGTGTACGTACCCAGAGGAATGAAAATCATCATGTTGAAGTGATACCTGCACTCCCATGTTCATCGCAGCTCTGTTTACAATAGCCCAGATATGGAACCAACCTAAATGTCCATCCATGGATGATTGGATAAAGAAACTGGTAGATATACACCATGGAATACTACTCTGCCAGAAAAAAGAATGAAATATTCCCATTTGCAACAACATGGATGAACCTTGAGAAAGTTATGTTGAGCAAAATAAGAAAATCACAGAGGGATAAATACCACATGTGCTTACTCATATGTGGGAGCTAAGAGAGAAAGGAAGGAAGGAAAGGAAGACCACAATAGTGCAGTGGTCTTTCAGTGGGAGGGAACATTCGTAGGGCTACAAAGTGGAGTGGGTGGGGGGAGAAGGTGAGGGTGAGGGGGGTTGGAGGATAATTAGGTGGGAACCCAGGGAACAAAAGTAATTTCTGGTAATGGGTATGCCCCCAGTGTGAATCTGGCCCTCACTTCATGGGCACAATGGGTGGCAATTAGCTTTGTATCACATGAATATTTTTTATAAAAAAAAGTCCAAATGTCTTACTCACTAACTATACATGAACATCTTATTAGGAGTCTTTTCTAAAATCTGTGAACTCTTATCCCCACCCTGCTCATATACTGAGTGGCCTCCAGCCATTGTTTTTTCAGTGTACTGTATATTGTAAATACTAGATAAAAGGATAAACAGAACTGAAATTTTAGCAATCAGCACAGTAAGTATGTATTGAGGTTCTAGCTCAGTTGTTGTGAAGAGCCTGAAAGACCCATTAACTAATCCCTGAATTAAGGATATTTAATCAAGACTTAAACAAGCAAGAGACATACAATTCTCACTTGATTAAATGGCAAATGTGTTATAAAAGCAGTAAGTGTCATACTCGTATTGATCAGGAATAGGAAAAATCAATCCAATTTGAAGGTCCTAATAAAGACCTTTTAGA
>NW_007737809.1:45705-47047 GCF_000696425.1 Galeopterus variegatus | reverse complement strand
CCCACCAATAAGTGAGAACATGTGGTATTTCTTTTTCTCTTCCTGACTCGTTTCACTTATTTATTTATTCCACCACTATTAACTGAGCACTACAAAGTGCCAGACACTATCCAAGGTGCTGGAAATGCCGGAATGAACATTATGAACAAATTCTTTACCTCTAAGCCTAAATGCTAATGGTAGTTGTATTAGTCCGTTTCTGTTGCTTATAACAAAATACTTGGAACTGAGTAATTTATAAAGAAAGCAAAATTTATCGCTTACAGTTCCAGAGGCTAGGAATCTCAAAGTCCAGGTAACATTCGTGGTGAGAGCCTTCTATGGTGGTGGCTTTACAGAAATGCAGAGGTCTCATGGTAGTAAATGGAGGAGCAGAGAGAGCTCCTGGTGCACTGTCCTTATTAAAGCCTCAGAACCATGCCATGACCACTATTTTAAATCCTTTCACTAGGCATGGTCCTCAGAATCTAATCACCTCTTTAGGCCCCACCTGTCAATTACCATAATAGGATTTCCCACCCTCAACAGTTATGGTGGGAATTAAGCTTCTAACATATAGACTTCAGGGGACACAATTCAATCAACCCACAGCAGTGGTAAGGGAGAGGGAGTGACCAATCATAGATATATAAAAAATATATACAGCATATTGAACAGTAATTAGGAGTATGAAGAGTAAAATTAAGTGACATAAGAAAGGTAAAATGCAGCTGGGATGATCAGAAAAGGCAGGAGAATAATCTCAGTAATTCATAAGTAGAGCTAAACAATAATACGAACGTTTCCAATGAAAGCTTTGTGGGGTGTGATGATAAAGAAGACTTACAGAATGAAAAAGTTGGTGACCCCAGCTGATCCCACTACAGCTTTTAGTCTCCTCTCTAACTCCTAATATTATCAACCCTATTCATTTATTCTTTATTTTCTTTTTCTTTCCTTTTTTTTTTTTGGACAGTTGGCCACTAGTGGGATCTGAACCTTGGGCTTTGGTGTTACAACACCACTCTCTAATCAACTGAGCAAACCAGCCAGACAAAAATATGTATAATCAATTATGATTAAAATATAAATAAATAAACAAAAATTTTAATCCCACTTCTTCTGATAAGGGGTCAAATGAGCCTGAGATGCTTTCCTTCCAGTTTTACATTTTTGTGTACAGAGTGGTGAGCAGAATTGTAAAGATGAGGTCAGTTATATAGGTATCAGCAAGGTGGTCATCAAACAGACTTTCATGAGGTCAGTTGCTTTCACTTCATTGTGAAACACCTCAGGGTGTCCTTAATTAATACCATGTGATTTAAATGTTTTGGGCACCAAATCTCTCGAGAGAGACACATTA
>NW_007737809.1:42966-44549 GCF_000696425.1 Galeopterus variegatus | reverse complement strand
TTAATTAATACCATGTGATTTAAATGTTTTGGGCACCAAATCTCTCGAGAGAGACACATTAATGTCAGTACAGAGAAATTCCCTTAGGATTTGATGGAAAATTTTAAATTTGCATTTTAAGGAGCTAATTATTGACATTGACTGATTAGTAGTCTCTTGGACTTTTGTTCTTAAATCCCAATTGTTTTAGAGACTATGGTTTATATTCTGCAATTATGTGGGCACTAAAGGATAAAGCAAATAATGATCTATCACAAAGCTCTTCTCAGTGAAATCTATGTAAGAGAAGTATTCTAGTTTATATTTACTTTTAATATTAGCATATTTATTTTTCTGAATTATTTAGCATATTTTTATTGTTCTTAAATTTCAGCTCATTGGTTGTCTTTTTAGCTCTCCTCAAAATGGTAGGCTATCTACTGATAAGAAGAGGCAGAGCTGGAACTCAAATCTAGGCAGCTTTATTTCAAAATCTTAACATTTCATTTTAAAGTTATGTGGAAAGATTTTTCTTGATATCCTTCTAATGTGGTATTACAAAATTTGTCATGTCAGGTACAGTGACGACTACTATTAAACATTGAGTTAGATTTTAATAATGATACTGACTTAAGGCACATGAATGCAAAAATAGTGAACAAGAGGAGCATGAAGCCTACTTGTATTGGAAGCTTCAATTATCTGGGCAAAATAATGAATGGTAATGTGTTAGATAAGGTATACTTTTAAAATTTGCCTCTCTGTTACATGTTACTGGAGTTTGTATTCAAAAAGAAGGATCATACAATCTAGTTTACTTCTTAAAGAAATAAATTTTTGAAGGAAAAATCAAAGTATTATTCATGATAAGGGACTGTAAGTTTGTTCTTGGAAGACTTTCACAAAGAAATACATTGCCAGATACCTTAATCAAGCATCATTCCTTCATCTTCAAAATATTGATCTCTGAAAAATCTCCCCCCCAAAAAGAAAGAAAGCTATGGTGAACTAGGATGAGAGAAAATACTGAAATTCATTCTGACTCCTACTGACCAAGACATAGAACTGCAAAACATAAGGTAAGGAAACAAAGTAATTCTATTAAATAATTCAACTATGTGCATTGAATGTTATTTCTAACTTAGCTGAAAAATTAAAAGGCATATGTGTGTGTGTGTGTGTGTGTGTGTGTGTGTGTGTGTGTGTGTGTGTGTAAACACATTTATATATAATAATATAGGGATATTATTTTTTTGACAGCTGGCTGGTACGGTAACCCAAACTTGTGATCTTAGTGTTATAAGGCTGCATACTAACCAAATGAGCTAGCCAGCCAGCCCAAGGCTTATATTTACCAATTTAAAACAAATTAATAAAATTTGCAGCTAGTGCCTTTGTCTCTATGATTTGATTGTGAAAAAAATAAAAATAGACCCATTTTAACCATGGAATTTTTATGACTAAAATTGTTAGCTAGTATGTCCTAATCTATCATTAAATAATGAGATGTGATAGTATTTAAAGCAAAACAAAATTTGTTCTTAAAAAATAGGGTTAAGATGAAAGGAGTTTCTTTTTTTCTAGTGTTAGATAAAAAAGCATAA
>NW_007737809.1:41830-42520 GCF_000696425.1 Galeopterus variegatus | reverse complement strand
TCTCAATTAGAATCTTATTATCCCCATAAATTCTGTCTCAACAGACAAAGTAGAGATGACTGAAGAAAACTACTCTTTGACAACTGAGTTTATCCTCATGGGATTTACAGATCACCCAGAGCTGAAGACCCTTCTGTTTGTGGTGTTTCTTGCCATCTATCTGATCACCATGGTGGGGAATCTCGCTTTGGTGGTGTTGATTCACATGGAACGCCGNGGGTTAAGATGAAAGGAGTTTCTTTTTTTCTAGTGTTAGATAAAAAAGCATAAAAGAAAGCCTACTTTCATTTACTAGCTTTAATCTACTGTGATATCTTCAGAAAATCTTATATAATTTTTGAGGAAACAGGAACATAGTAGGAAAGAGCCAATTCAGATGAAAGAAAGACATCTAAACATTTTTAAATGATCACTTTTGAGTACTTTGCTCTGTAGTCTCAATTTGCAGAGACCAAAGAGGTCTCTAAGAATCACTGCTAGGAAACTGAAAACAAGTTCACCCACCCAAGGACTTCTGGATGAGCTTGGATTGGAATAAATACTGCCTTTTCCCCACACCATTTCACAGCTCCTTTCACAGAACCATAAGTCACAGCTAACCTAAAAATGCATACAATGTAATAAAGAAATAGTGCAGGCACATTTAGGAGGACCTGGGTTTCCTAGAAGTATGTGTGCCTGAATTCCAGA
>NW_007737809.1:38864-40202 GCF_000696425.1 Galeopterus variegatus | reverse complement strand
AATTATGAAGAGAAAATGTAACGTTCTGAAACAAGTATCATCCCCTGTGGATAATTGATTTTAATCTGAGAAACCTGTTTTCAAAATCAAGGAATGTTGAGGAAGTGGAAAATGGCCATTTTATAAAATATTAAATTAGTAAAATATAATCCAGTGTGAGTCAAATAAATATGTTTGCAAAGTACAGATTCTATTTAAATGTACTTCAAAATCTAATCTGTTAGGAACCATCAGGAGCAAACTAAGTAATCAGTGAGACTATAGATTCTGTTATAGTGTAGCTAGTTACACTAGCAATTAATCGTGTCAGAGGGTAATTAGTTACAATTGTGAACAAACCCAAAGTTACTGTAAGAGAAGTTAGTACATATAGTTAACTTTGGTGATGTCTTTTACCCAGAGGCTTGGGAGTTCCATGAAGCCTGAGTCTTTTAGTTATGAAGTAGCATCATAAGTAAACTGTGCCTTAAAAGGTGGAAAAATGCTGATATTTGAGGAATAACAGGACGAGAATGACTTTACAACATAAACTAGAAATCATTTCATACTTGTATGCGGTAACATATACCCCCCCCCCTTTTTATAGCTTTCTTGTTCACCATTGTGTGTTTGTTCAACTAGTCTATTATGAATGGGTATTGAGAGTTTTCAATACTTACCTCAAATGCCTCTACTCGTCTGTTCATATGAAGCTTTTATGAATCACTTTTTTTTAGCTATATCTCTTGTACAAAGTAATGGGCTGAGTTTTCCTTTTTGAGCAATTCTGAAAATATCTTTCTTATAATAGGCGAGTTAATTCCATTTACAATAACTTCTATGACTTCTGTAATTGGTTCAAACTCTGTAATATTGTTTCTTTTCACATTTACCAGCTGTATTATGTTATATTTACCATATATTTATTTGGATTGCTTTATTTGCTCTTTTGTATTTATTCTGGTATTTCAGATGGTATGTATTCTTGTTTTAGTTTTTACCTTTATGTTACTACCTTTATTACATAATTGATCCTCTTTTTCTGCATTTATGATGCTACATTTGGTTTGTCTGCTTTAAATAATATTCTTTGACTACTGTAAGCTTGTTTTACATAATTCACTCCCTTCTTCTCTATGGCTGTCTTCACTTTTCTTAACTTTAGTATTGTTAAAGACTTTAGATTTACAGAGTAGCTACAGAGACAGTACAGACAGTGCCCTTGTCTCAAGTTCCCCTAATGTGAACATCTTACATAATCATGGCACACTTATCTAAACTAAAATGTTAACACTGATACAATACTGTTAACTAAATGACAGGCTTTATTTTGGATTTTAGCAATTTTTAAACAAATGT
>NW_007737809.1:34098-38838 GCF_000696425.1 Galeopterus variegatus | reverse complement strand
TAATGTGAACATCTTACATAATCATGGCACACTTATCTAAACTAAAATGTTAACACTGATACAATACTGTTAACTAAATGACAGGCTTTATTTTGGATTTTAGCAATTTTTAAACAAATGTATTTTTGTTCTGTGATCCAATTTAGGGTTCCATTTTATATTTACGTCTCAAATCTCTTAGGTTATATCCATCTGTGACAGTCTCTCCAGTCTTTTCTTGTCTTTCATCACCTTAAAACTATTATAGAAAGAAGGGGAGAAAATGTGATAATTTCAATAGATGGAGAAAAAGAAGTTGATAAAATCCAACATGATAAAAACACTCCACAAATTAGGTATAGAGGAATGTACTTCAACATAATAAAGGCCACATATGACAGACCCACGACTCATATACTGAATAGACACAGATTGGAGGCTTTTTCTTTAAGATCTGGAACAAGGCAAGGATGTGCACTTTCTCCACTCTTATTCAACATAGTACTGAAAGTTCTAGCCAGCACAATAAGACAAGAGAAAGCAACAAAGAGCATCCAAACCAGAAAGGAAAACTATCTTTATATTCAGAAGATGTGATCATATATATAGAAAAAGAATGAAATACTCCCATTTGCAACAACATGGATGAACCTGGAGAAACTTATGCTGAGTGAAATAAACAAAGCACAGAGGGATAAATACTGCATGTACTCACTTATATGTGGGAGCTAAGAAAGAAAGAAGGAAGGAAAGACAGACCACAGTAGTGCATTGGTCTCACAGAGGGAGAGAACATTCCTTGGGCTACAAAGTGGAGTGGAAGGGAATGGGGGGTGAGGGGGTTGGAGGTCAGGACAATTGGGTAGGGGACACAGGGTGCAAAAGCAATTTCTGTTTTGGGTATGCTGCTGGTATGAATCTGGCCCTCACCTTATGCCACGAGGAGTGACAATCACCATTGTATCTCATGAATATTCATAAATAAAGAAAGAAAGAAAAAAGAAAACCCTAAAGACTCACCAAAGAGTTACCAGAATTAATAAATGAATTCAGTATAGTGGCAAGATACGAAATTAGCACACAAAAATCAATAGCCTGTCTATATGCCAATAATGAAATAGCTGGAGAAGAAATCAAGGAATTAATCCCATTTACAGTAGCTACCAAAAAAATTAAATAACTAGGAGCAAATTTAACCAAGAAGGTGAAACACCTCTACAATGAAAACTATAAAATATTGGTGAAAAAAATTGAAGAGGACACAAATAATGGAAACATATCCCATGTTCTTGGGTTGGAGGAATTAACAGCATCATTAGGGAAAAGACTGCCTCTTCAATAATAGTGCTAGGAAAATTGGACATCATAAGCAGAGCAAGGAAACTAGATTTGCACCTTTCACCATATACCAAAATCAACTCAAAATGGATTAAAGACTTAAGTATAAGACCTGAAACCATAAAATTACTAAAAGAAAACATAGGGAAAACACTTCAGGAAATAGAACCGGGCAAAAATTTTATGAAAAAGACCCCCAAAGTGCAAGCAATAAAAGAAAAAACAAAGAAATGGGACAATATCAAACTAAAAACTTCTGCACAGCAAAGGAAACAATCAACAGAGCAGAAAGACAACCTACAGAATGGGAGTAAATATCTGCAAACTGTACATCTGACAAGGGATTCATATCCGGCATATATAAGGAACTCAAACAACTTCAGGGTAAACAACAACAATAATAATAATCCAAATAAAAAGTAGGCAAAGGAACTCAGTAGACATTTTTCAAAGGAAGACATACAAATGGACAACAGGTAGATGAAAAAATGCTCAACATCAGTAATCATCAGGGAAATGCAAGTCAAAACCACACTGAGATATCATCTCATCCCAGTTAAACTGGCCATCATTAAAAAGACCAAGAATAACAATTGCAGATGAGGATGTGGAGGAAGGAGAACTCTACTACACTGTTGGTGAGACTGTAAAATAATAAAGTCATTATGGAAAACAGTATGGAGATTTCTCAAACTGCAGATAGAACTACCATATGATCTAGCAATCCCACTTCTGAGTATACACCCAAAGGAATAGAAATCATCATGTCAATGGGATACCTGCACTCCAATGTTCATCACAGCTCTGTTTACAATAGCCAAGATATGGAACCAACCTAAATGTCCATTGATGGACAACTGCATAAAGTAAATATGGTTTATATACACAATTGAATACAACTCTTCCATTAAAAAAAAGAATGAAATTCTGCCATTTGCAACAACATGGATGAGCTTGGAGAAAATCATGTTAAGTGAAATAAGCCAAGCACAGAAAGAAATACTGTGTGCCCTCACTTATAAGTGGGTGCCTTGAAAAAAGGATGGAAGGATGGAAGGAAGGCAGGAAGGAAGGAAGGAAAGAAGGAAGGGAAGGAAAGAAGGAAGGAAAGAAGGAAGGAAGGGAGAGAGGCAACAAATAAAAGGGAGGAGGAAGGTAGAGTAAGTGAAAAATTAATTCATCAATTAATTTTTAAAAGTCCATATTACCCGAAGCAATCTACACATTCGATGCAATTAAAATACTAATGACATTCCTCACAGAAATTGAAAAAATATTAAAATTTGTATGGAATCACAAAAAACCTTGTATAGTTAAAACAATTGTGAACAAAAAGAGCAAAGTTGGAGGCATCACACTGCCTGACTTCAAAGTATACTAGTAAAGCTGTAGTAACCAAACAGCATGGTACTTGCATAAAAATAGACAATTAGACTAATGGAACAGAATAGAGAACCCATAAATAAACCACTCACTGACAGCCAACTGTTTTCTGACAAAACTATCAAGAATACAGCATGGGGAAAGCATAGCCTTTTCAATAAATAGTACTGGGAAAATTGGATATCCACATGCAGAAGATTGAAACTAGACTCCTATCTCCCATCACACACAAGAAATCAACTCAATGGATTAAAGGCCTAAATTCAACACTGGAAACTATGAAACTACTAGAAGAAAACAGAGAGAAAATGCTGCACGAAATGGGAGTGGGCAGTGCTTTTCTGAGCAAGACTACAAAGGCACAGGCATCTAAAGCAAAAATACACAAATGGGACTACATCAAACTAAAAAGCTTCTGCACAGCAAGGGACACATCAACAAAGTAAAGAAACAACCTACAGAATGGGAGAAATTGTTTACAAACTACACATTAGACAAGTGTCTAATATCCAGAATACATAAGGAACTCAAACAACTCAACAGCAAAAAAAATAACTCAATTAAAAAATGGGAAAAGGACCCGAACAGACATATCTCAAAAGAAGACATACAAATGGTCAACAAGCACATAAAAAAATACTCAAAATCAGTAATCATCAAGGAAATACAATTTAAACCCACAATGAGATATAATCTCACCCCAGTTATAACGGCTATTATCAGCAAGACAGAAAATAACAAATGCTGATGAGGTTGTGGAGAAAAGGGAACCCTTCCACATTGTTGGTGGGAGTGTAAGTTGGTAAAGCCATTGTGGAAAACAGTGTAGAGTTTCCTTAGACAACTAAGGAAATCTTAATTATCTTTCACACCAAACTAATCTCACTTCCTCCAGTAACAGTCACAGCACCTTGAGACTCTTTTCTGCTTTACATTTTTACGTACAGGGTGGTGAGCAGAAATGTAATGATAAGGTCAGATACAAAGTAATCAGCAAGGTCATCATCAAACAGAATTTAGTGAAGGTCATTTGCTTTCACCTCATTGTCTCACAGGGTGTCCTTAATTAATACCACATGGTTTATATGTTTTGGGGACCAGATCTCTCCAGAGAGACACATTAATGTCAGTGCAGAGAAATCCCCTTAGGATTTGATGGAAAACATTAAATTTGAACTGTAAGGAGCATAGTTGACAATGACTTATTAGTAGTCTTTTGGATTTTCATTCTTTAAATCCCAGTTGTTTTAAAGACCATGGTTTATATTCTGAAATTCTATGGGAACTAAATGATAACCAAATGATGATCTATCACAAAGCTCTTCTCAATGAAATCTATGTAAGAGAAGTATTCTAATTTATATTTACTTTTACTATTGGCATATTTATTTCTCTGAATTATTTAACAGTTTTTCATTGTTCTTAAATATCAGCTCCTTGGTTATATTTTTAGCTCTCCTCAAAATGGAAGGCTACGGGAAGCTAGTATGAGACAAAATACTGAAATTCATTTCTACTTTTTCTGATCAAGAGGCAGAATTTCAAAATGTAAGGTAAGAAAAAAAGTAATTCTGTTAAATATCTCAAGTATGTGCATTGAGTGCTATTTTGGACAGCTGAAAAATTAAAGGCTTATATTTAACAACTTAAAACAAATTAACAAAATTTGCAACTAGTGTCTTTCTTTCGATGATTTGATTACAAAAAAATAAACCCATTATAACCATGGAATTTATATGACTAACATTTTCAGCTAGTATGTCCTAATCTTTCACTAAATAATGAGATGTGATAGTATTTAAAGCAAAACAAAATTTGTTCTTAAAAAATAGGGTTAAGGGCCGGCCCAGTGGCGCACTGCTACGGTGCGCCACTTGGGAGTGTGGTGGCGCTCCCGCCGAGGGTTCGGATCCCACATACAGACCGGTTCCCGCTCACTGGCTGAGCGAGGTGTGGGAGCAACACCGAGGGTTGCGATCCCGTTGCCGGTCCCGGTCCAGTACGGGCGCGACACTGAGGGTTGCGATCCGTTGCCGGACA
>NW_007737809.1:19749-33406 GCF_000696425.1 Galeopterus variegatus | reverse complement strand
GGACCTGGGTTTCCTAGAAGTATGTGTGCCTGAATTCCAGAGACAGCAACAGAAGATTGAATAAGATCCTCTACCTGTGGTACAAAGAAAAATGTAAATGGAAAATTATACAGTCTCAATTAGAATCTTATTATCCCCATAAATTCTGTCTCAACAGACAAAGTAGAGATGACTGAAGAAAACTACTCTTTGACAACTGAGTTTATCCTCATGGGATTTACAGATCACCCAGAGCTGAAGACCCTTCTGTTTGTGGTGTTTCTTGCCATCTATCTGATCACCATGGTGGGGAATCTCGCTTTGGTGGTGTTGATTTACATGGAACGCCGTCTTCACTCACCAATGTACATCTTTCTGGGCAACCTGGCTCTGATGGATTCCTGCTGTTCCTGTGCCATCACCCCCAAGATGTTAGAGAATTTCTTTTCTGTAGATAAAATTATTTCTCTTTATGAATGTATGGCACAATTTTATTTTGCCATAGTGCAGGCACATTTAGGAGGACCTGGGTTTCCTAGAAGTATGTGTGCCTGAATTCCAGAGACAGCAACAGAAGATTGAATAAGATCCTCTACCTGTGGTACAAAGAAAAATGTAAATGGAAAATTATACAGTCTCAATTAGAATCTTATTATCCCCATAAATTCTGTCTCAACAGACAAAGTAGAGATGACTGAAGAAAACTACTCTTTGACAACTGAGTTTATCCTCATGGGATTTACAGATCACCCAGAGCTGAAGACCCTTCTGTTTGTGGTGTTTCTTGCCATCTATCTGATCACCATGGTGGGGAATCTCGCTTTGGTGGTGTTGATTTACATGGAATGCCGTCTTCACTCACCCATGTACATCTTTCTGGGCAACCTGGCTCTGATGGATTCCTGCTGTTCCTGTGCCATCACCCCCAAGATGTTAGAGAATTTCTTTTCTGTAGATAAAATTATTTCTCTTTATGAATGTATGGCACAATTTTATTTTGCCTGTCTTGCTGAAACTGCAGACTGCTTTCTTCTGGCGGCAATGGCTTATGATCGCTTTGTGGCCATATGCAGCCCCCTGCAGTACCACACCATGATGTCCAAGAAACTCTGCGTGCACATGACCACAGGGGCCTACATAGCTGGAATCCTCCATCCCATGATTTATGTAGGGCTTCTGTTTAGGTTAACTTTCTGCAGGTCGAATCAAATCAATCACTTTTTTTGCGATGTTCTTCCATTATTCAGACTCTCCTGTGTTGACCCTTACATCAATGAACTGATGTTGCTTATATTTGCAGGGTTGATCCAAATTTTCACCTTGACCATAGTCCTAATCTCTTATCTCTGCATCCTTTTCACAATATTCACAATGAAATCCAAAGAGGGAAGAGGCAAAGCCTTATCAACTTGTGCATCTCACTTTATCTCTGTCTCAATGTTCTATGGTTCTCTTCTCTTCATGTATGTTCGACCAAATTCTGTTAACGAAGCATATAAAGATATACCTGTTGCTGTTTTTTATGCTCTAGTAATTCCTTTATTAAACCCCTTTATTTACAGTCTAAGAAATAAGGAAGTGACGAATGCTATGAAAAGAATTATGGAGAAGAGGAAGTGTTGCAACATTCTGAAACAAGTACCTTTCCTTGTGGATAATTGATCTTAATTTGAAAAATCTGTTTTCAAAAATCAAGAAATACTGAGGTAGTGGAAAATGGCCACTTTTGTTTGTTTGTTTATTTACCTTTGAAATGTTTTTATTTATCTTTTCCTGGTTGAATTAAGCCAACATTCCTCATGCTCATCCAAATTATCAAATTTATGTTCTTGGTATTGAGTCTATAATTCTGATATACAAGAACCTTTACTTAAGCATGTAACAAGATACAAAGAAAGCTTATCCACAGAGAGGTTTCATGGTTGGTGTTTTCATGGTTGGTATTTTCAATTTCATGAGAGAGGTAATGTGAAACAAACTAATTCAAGTACTACAGGCTTTATTTTTGATTTTGGCAATTTTTAAATTAATGTTATATTTTTTGTTCCATGATCCAATCCAAGATTCCATTTTGTATTTACTCATCAAGTCTCTTCAGTTTCCTCCTCTCTGTGACAGTTCTTCAGTCCTTCCTTGTCTTTCATGACCTTGAAACTATTGAATAGTACTGCCCAGATATTTTTTAATAATGTCTTTCAGTTTTGGTTAGTCTGGTATTTGCTTATGGATAGACTTGTCCTAGGGTTTTGAAGGAAGAATATCACAGAATTAAAGCACACTTCTCACTTTATCATATCAGGGGGTACATGATATCAACATGTCTTATTACTGGTGATATTAACTTTGATCTTTTTGTTGAAGTGATGTCTGCTACGTTTCAACACTGCAAAGTTCATGATTTTTCTCTTCCATCCCCTAATCATTAGAAACAAGTCACTAAGTCCAGGCCACAGTCAAAGTGAGGGGAACTATATACTATTTTCTGGGCAGGGGAGTATGAAAGAATTTGTGTAAATAGTTTATCACTCCAGTAATTAATATTTTGGAGAGGTACATTGACAGTATACAAATACCCTGTTTCTCCTTAATGTTTCTCCCACCAGTGTATCTTGCCTACAGCAATTATTACTCTGGTTTTGTAACAGGAATTTTCTGTTTCCTTGATTCTTTCTACATGTATTAATTGGAAAGTATCAACAATAAGTACATATAAATAATAATACATACAAAATCCTTGGTTCGTGCTTTTTTTCCTTGAGTGTATTGAAAATATTGATCCAGAGTTATCTTGCTTTGTATGACATTTTTGAGAAGTGAGATGCCAATCTGATTTCCTTTCTTTGGAAGTGAGGTTGTCCTTCTATATGAAGGTGTAGATAATTTTTCTTTATCTTAAAGTCTAATACTTGCAATAGAATATATCTTGGTTTTTATTTTTCTGGATCAACTATCACAAGTATGTTTCAATATTTAGATTCAGGACCACTGTTATTCACCAAATTTTTCTTGGATTATAATTTTAAATATTACTTCCTCCATTCTTTCCTTTTTCAGTGACCCCAATTTTACGTGTGGTGTATCACTCTTGTTAATCTTCCATAGCAATTATGTTCTCTCTTACCTCTTCTTTGGTCTAATTTTCATTCCCTTTGTTGTTATATTTTCTTTCTTTAATGGCCTTTATATAAATAGCATAATCTCTTACTACTTGAGGACCCTTTATTTTGTTTTAATTTCATTAACAATCATGTCTTTTTCTCTAATTTCTTTTCTACATTTAGTAAGTTCTCATTTTATGCATTTCAATTTGTCCATCTCTGCCCTGATTTTTGAATTTTTGATAAATGGTGCTTTTGCACATACAAAAATGTTTTCTTAAAGATAATGAGTTCAGGTTGAGAGGTTGTGTTAGATTCATTCTCTCTATAGTTATGTGTCTCTGAAGTATTGTTATCAATGTAATGCTTGATTCTCATCTCTTTTTTCTTCTTATATTTACTTTGATGGATATAATCTATCATTTTCTCATTTATTTTATTTTTTTAGGCACTTAATAAATATTTATTGAACAGATGAATGAATTTAAGTCCAGATTATTAGGAATTAAGAGCAATTAAGAGAGGCTATGTACGTCACTAGGATTTAGGAGAGCTAGTTTGTCTTTCTAGCTATGTGATCTTGAGCAAGTAGCTTTTAATTATTCTTATTATTATTTTAGTGGAACATACTTCAGAAGTTGAATTTTGGAAGTATGACACTGTAGATTGTTTTTTCCCATTATTGACATGATGTCAAATCTGAAACATTAGACTTGGTTTATTTATTTACTTTTATTTTTTGTTGTTGTTGTTGTTGTTGTTTTCGTGACCAGTAGGGGATCACAACCCTTGGTGTGGAGTCGCCCACACCGCGCTCAGCCAGTGAGCACACTGGCCAGTCCTATATAGGATCTGAACCCATGGCAGAAGCGTTGCTGCGCTCCCAGCGCCGCACTCTCCCGAGTGCGCCACGGGGCTGGCCCAATTTACTTTTATTTTTAATTTACTTTTCTACTTCTTCATATAACTTGAATTTCTTTTTTTTCTTACATATGCATATTCAGTTTATTTATTTATTTTTATTGGTTGTGAATACTCATGAGGTACAAAGCAAATTGTCACCACTCATGCCTAAGATGTCATTGCCAGATCCATACTGGCAACATGCCCATTACCACAAATTGTGATTATACCCTGTGTCCTCCACCCAATCATCCCCCCAATTATCCCCAACCTCTCTCCCTATCCCCCTTTCCCCACTCCACTTTGTATCCCTAGGCATGTTCTCTCCCTCTGCAACTCCAATGCACCACTGTGGACTTTCTTTTCTTCCTTCTTTCTCTCTTAGTTCCCACTTATGAGTGAGTACGTATGGTATTTATGCCTCTGTGCTTTGCTTATTTCATTCAACATAAGTTTCTCCAACCTCATCCATGTTGTTGCAAATGGGAGAATTTCGTTCTTTTTATGGCAGAGTAGTATTCTGTGGTATATATATATCACAGTTTCCTTTTCCAATCATCCATCTATGGACTTTTATTATTACTATTATTTTTATTTTATTTTATTTTATTTTTAAAAGATGACCAGTAAGGGGATCTTAACCCTTGACCTGGTGGTGTCAGCACCACGCTCTCCAAGTGAGCTAACCAGCCATCCCTATATAGGGATCTGAACCCATGGCCTTGGTGTTATCAGTGCCACACTCTCCCAAGTGAGCCATGGGCCAGCCCTCATCTATGGACTTTTAGGTTGGTTCCATATCTTGGCTATTGTGGACAGAGCTGTGATGAACAAGAGAGTGCATGTATCCCTTTGACGTGATAATTTCCATTCCTTTAGTTATATAGTCAGAGGTGGGACTGCTGGATCGTAAAGAAGATCTGTCTGTAGTTGTTTGAGAAACCTCCATACTGTTTTCCATAGTGGTTACTAATTTACAGTCCCACCAACAGTGTAGGAGCATTCCTTTCTCTCCGCATCCTTGCCAGCATTTGTTATTCTCTGTCTTTTTTATTATAGCCGGTCTAACTGGGGTGAGATGATATCTCAATGTGGTTTTAATTTGCATTTCCCTGATGACTAGTGATGTTGAGCATTTTTTCATGTACCTGTTCACCATTTGTATGTCTTCCTTTGAAAAATGTCTTCAGTTCTTTGCCAATTTTTTAATTGGGTTATTTGGGTTTTTTTACTGTGTAATTTCTTGAGTTCCTTGTACATTATGGATATTAATTTCTTGTCAAATGCATAGTTGGCAAAAATTTTCTCCCACTGCATAGGCTGTCATTTCACTCTGTTGATTTTTTCCTTTGCTGTGCAGAAACTTTTTAGTTTGATATATGTGGAGTATACCCATATTTATAAAGCAAATATATTGCACAGGGCCTAGTTTCTTGTAGTTTCAGGGTTAGCCCAACTTCTTAAAAGTACATATAAAATGTTCAACTTGCAAAAGACAGGAAATTTTCCCTAGGCTGTATAGTCTCTGTTGTAAGATAAAGAATTGTAACACAGCAAGGTTGCTGGCTAAAGGACAGACAAGTTACTGATTGATATGTAAAGATACTGTGAAGCTTCTGTAGGGAGAGAGAATGTTTGCTAAGATCAAGCTTTTGTTGGTGGATTGACTTAATTAACGTCTTGAAAATTGCATTATGGAATGTCAACTTGCTTGTTTTACTGAATGTTACCAGCCTATATTGTTAAACTATAACCCCATGTATGTTCTCTTCCTGTAACTTCCTGGTCTGGAGAATAAATGTGGGAAGAGAACCCCAGTTTGGGGTTGATTTCCCAAATGGAAGGAATGCCTCTCTCTCGAAAGTTCTGGCAGATTAACTCCTTCAGGGCTTCTCACTGCTCAGAAGAGATTGGCTTTGAGTAATCTTTGGAGGCCCTGTCACCCAGGGGGAAAGGGTTGACAAATCCGTGGGAGGCAAAACAACAGATATAGTCCCATTTGTTTGTTTTTTCTTTTGTTGTTTGTGATTTCAGGCTCATATTCATAAAGTCTGCATAGACCTAGTTCCTGAAGTGTTTCACCTATATTTTCTCTTAGTAATTTTATAGTTTCAAGTTCTATACTTAAGTCTTCAATCCATTTTGAGTTGATTTTAGTATATGGTGAGAGGAGCATGTCTAGTTTCATTCTTCTGCATATGCATATCCAATTTTCCCAGCACCACTTATTGAAGAGGGAGTTTTATTTTAAAATGCATTTTTTAAGTCATCAATGATAAATAATTCTATCTAGGTAGGGATGACAGAACACTATAGTTTACTAAGTTATTAGTATGGGAGCTTCTACCTCTGTTGATACAGTTATTTCTTCAATAGATGCTTTGAGGGGTAGAGTAGTTGTGTCTTCTGACCATGTGATTTTCTTTTGTTTTTGACACAACTTTTTAAAGTTGAGATCCCCAGAAAACAGACTCTGAGCTGTAGATATGCATGTAAGTATGTTGGGGGATGCCTTCAGCCTCAATAATTATTGAGAAAGTGAAGGAAGTACCACTGGGCAGAAGGATAAGTTGAATGTTGTCACAAAAAAGACCTTGGATTTCCTTTAGGAGTTGTCACCCATTAGGGAAAGGGGGCCTGTAATTTATAAATCCTTTGGAATAGTCACTGGATGCAGGTTGCCCGCAAGAAGGGATATAACTTTTTTTTTTTTTCCTTTTTGTCTTTTTTCGTGACCGGCAACGGATCGCAACCCTCAGTGTCACGTCCGTACCGGACCAGGATCGGCAACGGGATCGCAACCCTCGGTGTTGCCCGCACACCTCGCTCAGCCAGTGAGCAGCCGGTCTGTATGTGGGATCCGAACCCTTGGCAGGAGCGCCACCGCGCTTCCCAAGCGGTGCACTGTAACAGTGCACCACCGGGCCGGCCCGAAGGGATATAACTTTGATGAGACAGTTCTATTCAGCTTAGGCCATTTCCTGTGAAGCGACTCACTTAACACCTGTCAGATGTCAGCACACTCATAGCTGGGAAAATAAGGTGATATCAGAACTGTGTATGCTAGATCCATTACAGGCCACCCTTTACACTTCAGAGCTAGGTCATCCTTGAAAAGTTGGAACCTATGCTGTTAAGCACATTCATCCTTCCATCTGAACATTATACCCACTTTGGTCATGTGCACATTGTGTCAACACTGGGGTGACAGATAAAACTGGATGACCTCAATTGACTGAGTCATTCTCTCTACTTGGTTAGTGTCTCTTCGATTTTAGATATTCTCTGATGGGCATGACATGTAACATAAAGATCTCCACACTCTTTATCCACTGTAATAGTACATGCATTCATAAGCCTCTTCCTCAGATCTCCTGGTCTCTGACCTTTACATTTGTCTCCCTCCAGGCCAGTTACAACCCCCAACTCATTCACATCTATCCTGAGACTACATATTCTTATGGTGGACTACTTTTCTTTCTATATCATGGAAATGGATAAGCAGTTCAATGCCCCAGGGAGGATTTCTCCTTACTTATGCTTTGATTGAAGGTCACCCTAGGTGGAGCTCTAGTTGGGCAGCAACACATTTTGGTTTACACCAGTGTACCTAGATAACCATCCAAGAACTAAGCCTGGTCTTCAAAGGCCAGATTTCTTCTGGGATGGTTCA
Organism: Galeopterus variegatus; assembly: GCF_000696425.1. Taxonomy (NCBI): domain Eukaryota; kingdom Metazoa; phylum Chordata; class Mammalia; order Dermoptera; family Cynocephalidae; genus Galeopterus; species Galeopterus variegatus. The sequence continues at coordinate 25,753 of NW_007737809.1, read as the reverse complement.
ACCTTGTTCTTTGTTAATCTGACAATTTCTAGATCATGAAGGACAATTTTTGCCTCATGGGGTCCCAAGGTCAAGAGCTCTGTTTCTAGCAGGGATCAGAACACATCAGGATATTATTTTTTGAATAGTTTGTTCTCTGATGCAGAGAGAAACACCTTGCTCTGAAAACATAGAGATCTATGCTAGGATTTTCCTATTGGTGTATTCCATAAACTTTCTACTAACTCCACATCTCTTCCCACCTCACATATCTCTAATACCATATGTCTGCTGAATCATATGGCCCAAATATCAGGACTGCTGCTTACACCACAGCTTAAACCTGATGAAGAGTTTTTTCCTATCCTAGGACCCACTTAAAACTGGTGTTTTCTCCTATTTGGACAGATGTATCTGAGTACAGGATCTTTTTAAACTGTGTCAGACATTTTTAAAAGTTTGGAAATAAATTTAAACAAGTCATTGAACTGTATCACAGTGATAAGCTAAGATGTTAAAAATAATAAGCCAGATATAATTACATTTTTCTAAATATTACATTACTATTATTTCAATTAATGATAGTGCAGTACCAGTAAACAATATTTTTGTATCATTAATATATAAAATAAAAAAGTTTTTATACAATTCCCATCATTCAATCTAATTCTTTTTTCATTTCTATTTTTATTATTTGTGAGGTAGATGATATTTTAATATACTGGTACATTTATCTAATTTATAAGAGAATATGCACATATTTAAAATATATCTCCAACAATTTTACATATATGAATGTACAACTGAAATGGTTGAAATCACTTTTCTGCTGAAGCTACAAGCAGGTGGATGACAGTTGAATCACAAGAGTAGATGTGATAGATAATCAAGGGGAAACTCTAGAACAAAAGACGGTGGAATACAAGAATAGAACCAAGGAGAGCACAAGCACCATTAAGGGCAAAGACAGAAACACAACCCAGAATAAGAGTCTGAGATGGAACAGTTAGGAAGTTAGGACCAGTATTATCACAGAAGCCAGAGGTGAAGGGACTTTCAGTAGTACCAAACACTTCAGCTTGGTTAGGAAGATAATTAGATGTCTTTGAGGCTGACATTTAGAGTTTGGTTGTAACCTTATTCAGAGAGAGGATTCAGTAAAATGGTGAGGTCAGACAAGATAAATGGAAGAGATCCAAATAGAACAATTTCTGTGGAATATACTAACAGGCATATTTACTTCACAGGGCCTGGTTTTCCAAAGTCTTGCAGTTTAAAATATTGACCTTGCAAGGACAGGAAATTTTCCTCAGGCTATAAGTCTCTGTTGCAAGATAAGAATTGTGGCACAGCAGGTTGCTGGCTCAAAAACAGACTAGTTACTGATTGTTATGCAAAGATACTGAGAAATTGCTGTTAAGAAGGAATGTTTGCTAAGATCAAGCTGTTGTTGACAGGACCACTTAATTGCCTTACTGGAATGTCATCTGGCTTGTTTCACTGAAAGTTACCAGCCTATATTGTTAAACTATAACCCCACCTATGTTCTCTTCCTGTAACTTCCTGGTCTGGAAAATAAATGCAGGAAGAGAATCCAAATTTGGCATTAATTTCCCAAGAAAGGTCTGTGTCTTGCTGGAGGGTTCCCAGGGAAGGTCTGGAAAATAAATGCAGGAAGAGAATCCAAATTTGGCATTAATTTCCCAAGAAAGGTCTGCGTCTTGCTGGAGGGTTCCCAGGGAAGTTAACCACTTTGGGGCCTCTCACTGCTCAGAAGAGATGGGCTTTGAGTAATCCTTTGCATCTCCATCACCCAGAGGAAGTGGGGTGACAAATCCGTGGGGGGCAAAGCAACAAATTTCCAATCTAACTCCCCATTTTCCTTGTATTATTTATAAAAGTCCCCTTATGTCATGTGAAATAACTTTCAGCCACCCTAGTTTACAATCCATTTTTCATTAAGTTTTATGCTTCCAATATTTTAGATTTTTATCATGCAGTTTCTTAAGCTGCTTTTTTCCTCATGCTCTCTGCCTGTTATAATCCTACTTATTCTACAAGGTTCATCTCAAATGACACTGCCTTTAAGAAACATTTCTTTATTCCTTCAGATCACCATTCACTTCCTTTTCTATATTTTTATAAAACTTGCTTACCCTTTTTTTATATCACAGCCTGAATTGTACTCTAGTTAGCAATCTATGTTGCATTTCTTCCCAACTAGATATGAGCACAATGCCAGGAGCCATTTCTAAAATCAAAAATGTTCTATCCCCATCCTGCTTTCACTCTGTGCCCCCTTCACCCATCGTCTTTCCAGTGCCCTGTATATTGTGAGTACTTGATGAAGAGTAAGAACTGAAATACTAGCAATAAATGTAGTAAGTATATATTGAGGCTCTAAATTTAGATGGCTATGAAGAGTCCAAAAGATCTATGAATTTATTTCTGTCGTAAGGATATTTAATCAAGACTTACCCAGGTGAAGGACAGAAAAGTCACACCTAAGAGACAAGTATGTTACAAAGGCAGATAAGTACCATGTAAATCAGGAAGAGGAAAAATCAGCTTCATGTAATAGATTAAGAAAGTCCTCATGGAGGAGCTTATACTTGCACTCAAAGATAAATAAGATTGAGATGCATATATAGATATAGATATATATATGTAAAGAAGGAGAAGTTGTTTTAGGTGAGAGAAACATTATTAGCAATTTAATTGAAGTAAGTGCACAAGGAACAGTGAAGGGATGCACATGACCACGGGCCTTGAGATGAGGAGGAGAAAGCAGGCTGGTAAGATACAGCAGACAGTGGAGTACCTAAATACCAAAATAAGTAACATGGATTTGGTTTGAAAAGTAATGAGGGACTGTTATGAATTCTTGAGCAGGGCAGTATATTTTTTTTCATTCATTCAACAAGTATTTATGAGCACTGAAAAGTACGAGACACTATTCAAGACATTGGAAATACAGGATTGAGCATATCAAAGGAGTCCCTTCCCTCTAAGCCAATATGATAGTGGTGGTGATGGAGAAGGAATGATCAATTATAGATGTAGAAACAAATAAATGTATAGTTTATTGAAGAGGATTAGTGGTATGAAGAAGAAAAAGCACAGGATAAGAAAGGTAAAAGGCAGCTGGTATAAACAGAAAAGACAGGAGAACAATCTTAATAATTCATGTGCAGGACTGAATACTAATATCAGATTTCCACAGAGGCCACTGTAGGACTTGGAGACAAATTCACCTCATGGAGTGAAGAAGTTGATGATCCTGATTAAACCTACTACACATCCTAGTTTCCTCTCCAAATATTAATTATTTTTCATAAATCACATTAAACCCACTTCCTCCAGTAATGGGTCAAACCAGACTGAGACAATTTTCTGCCTGTCTTACATTTTATGCACAGAATGGTGAGCAGAATTACAAAAATTAGGTCAGTTATATACAAATCAGCAAGAGGATTATCAAAAAGACATTAGTGAAGGTCATTTGTCTTAACCTCATTGTCTCACAGGGCATCTTTAGTTAATTTCAAGTGGTTAATAGGAGTATGTTTTCAGGACTGACTCTCTCCACAGAAATACACTGATGTCAGTACAGGGAAATCCCTTTAGGATTTAATGGAAAACTTTAACTTTGCAGTGTAAGGGACATAATTATTGGCACTGACCAATTATTAGTAGTCTCCTAGATTTTTATTCTTTTAATCCCAAATGTTTTAGAGACTAAGGTTCATATTCTTAAATTCTATGAGACTTTATATCATAAAGCAAACAATGAGCTTTCAAAAAGCTCTTATCAATGAAATCTAGGTAAGAGAAATATTCTAGCTTATTTTTACTTTTAATTTTAGCAACCGTAAATATTTACTTCTCAGAATTGCTTACCACTTTTTATCATTCTTAAGTTTCAATTCCTTCCTTATCTTTCTAGCTCTTCTCAAAACTGAATGCTAAGCTATGGGGAAGAGGCACAATACTATAATTCATCTGACTTTCTGATTATAAGATGCAATTTCCAAGCATACAGGTAAGGTCACAAAGAAATTATGTTAAATAATTCAAGCATGTACATTGAAAGTTATTTCTAACTTAACTAATTACATGGCTTATATTTAATATTTTAAAACAACTTATTGATAAAATTTTCAGTCAGTGTCTTTCTTTTGATGTTTTGTTTATAGGAAAATAAGCCCATATTGATGTTTTGATTATAGAAAGATAAATCATAGAATTTATATGATTAGTTAGCATTATCAATCAATATCTCCTAATAGATAAGTAAGTAATGAGAGGAAATAGCCTTTTAAAGCAAAACAAAATTTGAATTCAAAAATCCCTTTACGATTTAAGGGTTTTCTTTTTTCTAAGCATTAGAAAACTAAAGTATAAAGGTGAGCTTGTTTTTACATATTAACTTTTAATCTACTGTGGTAAACTTCAGAAAATTTTATATAATTTTCTGAGGAAATAGAAAACATCATAGAAAAGAGTCAACACACATGAAAGAAAGGCACCTAATTTTTTTAAGGATAATTTTGAGGTGTTTTTTTTTTTTTTTTTTTAGATTAATCTTCAAAATTAACTGTCTCTGTTTGAAGAGACCAAAGAGGTCACTACGGATCATCGTTAGACTACTGAAGACAACTTTACCTATCCCAGGTCGTCAAAGTGGAGATAGAATTGTAATTTACACTGCCTCTTCCCCTTAGCATTTTACAGCTCTTTTCACAGAAGTATAAGTCACAACTAACCTCAAAATGCTTACAATATAAAAAGAAAATTGTGCGGGCACACGAAAAAACATCTAGACTGTGTTGGGTATATAAGAATTCTCCACTGTTCAGAAAATGTAAATCTGTGTGGTCTGAGGCATTTAGTTAGAACGTAATTAAGCAAAATCATATGAGAATGGTGCCTTACAAATAGAAGGAGGGCTTTAAATATTTGAAAAATTATCAATGAGAATAACAGCATGGACGGAGTCAGTGTTTGTGAAAATGGGTGTGACACTGGAAAAAGGGATGATAGAGGTGATAATCAATGAATATTTATTTCTTTAAATTGTCAAGGTAATTTTCTTTAAAGATGAGTAGTCTCCTATTAGTCCTTAATGATCTTTATGCAATCCCTAAGATATAAATTTGGCATATTTGTAGTATGCTTTTTAAAAACATTCCAGTCCACTGCAAGAATATATAAAATCTGTTTTCTCAGTAGGGAACAACAACAACAAAAAAGAATATATATATATATATATATATATACATACATACATACATATATATGACATATTTACATAAATATGACATATTTACATATATATGAGAAACTATAAAAACTATAAAAAATATGTTATAATATATATATAACATATATATATATATATACACATACATATATATGACATATTTACATAAATATGACATATTTACATATATATGAGAAACTATAAAAACTATAAAAAATATGTTATAATATATATATATAACATATATATATATATATGAAACAATGAATGAAATATGGGTACCATACCCTAGATTTTTATGCTACCCTTGCATAAATGCATAAAGAGGAAACTTTTCCACTTTAAGCATCCCCGCTGGAATTATCCAAAATATCCTTTGAATCCTCAGGGTCATCCTCAGCTTGAGCTCATAGACACTGACTGACACTTTAGGAGAACAAATTTCCCCTAGAAGTACATGTGGCTATATTCCAGAGACAGCAGAGGAAAGTTGAAGAAGAAACTCCTCTACCTGTGTAAAAAGAAAAAAAATTAAGGTAAAATTATGTGCTCTCAATTAGAATCTTATACGTCCATTTCTATCTCAACAGACAATATAGAGATGACTGAGGACAACCACTCCTTGACAACTGAGTTTATCCTCGTGGGATTTACAGACCACCCAGAGCTGAAGACCCTTCTGTTTGTGGTGTTTCTTGCCGTCTATCTGATCACCATGGTGGGGAATCTTGGTTTGGTGGTGTTGATTCACATGGAACGCCG
>NW_007737809.1:18182-19322 GCF_000696425.1 Galeopterus variegatus | reverse complement strand
TCGCTTTGTGGCCATATGCAGCCCCCTGCAGTACCACACCATGATGTCCAAGAAACTCTGCATGCACATGACCACAGGGGTCTACATAGCTGGGAATGTGCATTCCATAATTCAAGTAGGGTTTCTCTTTAGGTTAACTTTCTGTGGGTCTCATGAAATCAATCACTTTTTTTGTGATATTCTTCCATTATTCAGACTCTCCTGTGTTAACCCCTACATCAATGAATTGATGTTGCAGGGTTGATTCAAATCTTTTCTATGACTATAGTCCTAATCTCTTATCTCTGCATCCTTTTCACAGTATTCACAATGATATCCAAAGGGAGAAGAGGCAAAGCCTTATCTACTTGTGCATCCCACTTTCTTTCTGTCTCAATGTTCTATGGTTCTCTTTTCTTCACATATGTTCAACCAAGTTCTGTTAATGAAGCAGATAGAGATATACCTGTTGCTGTTTTTATACTCTAGTAATTCCTTTATCAAACCCTTTTATTTATAGTCTAAGAAACAAGGAAGTGACGAATGCTATGAAAAGTATTATGAAGAAAAGAAAATTTTGTAACATTCTGAAACAAGTATCCTCTCTGGAAAATTGATTTCAAGTTGTTAACACTTTCTAAATCAAAAGGTCTTGAAAAAGTGGGAAAAGGCCGCTTTGTATTTAAAATATTAAATTTTATAATGACTATCTAGAATTTTTCTGAAAAAGAACTAATCCAAGGTTGAGCATATTGTACACTGATAGTAGCCACTGCATGATAATATAGTGCCCTGGATAGTATTTAGTGTTTTCCTTGCCAAGAAAAGAGAATTGGCAGCTATCTTCTTAGCACATGTACCAAATCTAGTAGGAAGCTGGTTTCCTTATAGAATATGTTTGGTTCTTTCAAATAGGCAGTGTAGTCAAAAATATATGTACCGGATGAAATCTTCACTTCTTGGTTCTGTTTTACCTTTCCATAGAGACACAAGGTATTAGAGAAAATGGCTTAAATAATGCTCTTTTAAAATATTGCCAACTAACACTGTAATTTTGGAATTTTTTCCATTTTCTCATGATCTTAGCTGTTTGCCATTGGGAATGCTTAAAAAGTCTTTATTGATAGGGCAATTATTGGAATATTTATTTTAGATGTTCAC
>NW_007737809.1:0-17375 GCF_000696425.1 Galeopterus variegatus | reverse complement strand
GAATGCTTAAAAAGTCTTTATTGATAGGGCAATTATTGGAATATTTATTTTAGATGTTCACAGCAGGGTATAGAATACATTGTAAAAATATAACAAAAGCCATAGAATATCTCTAAAAGGTATATTAAAAGAATATAAATTCAAAAATAAATAAAAATTTTTAAAACATTATGATGTATGAGTGAAGTTCACAAAACAGAGATTCTGCTAAAATGTAAAACAAAATTTGAGCTCCTAAGGTCCATCAGGTGTGAACTAAATAATTACTCATGAGATAACAAATTGTGCCAGAGTGTAATTAGCTACAATATTCAACAAATCCAAAACAATCTAGGAATAAAAGTCAGTGTATATAGATAACTTAATTAATATTGTTGGCAATTTTCTGGAACCCCACAGCATAATCTTATAAGCTCAGACACATTCCAAGTTCCCAAATATTAATTACTTCTTAAGCAACACTATCTGCAAGAAGTAACTGTATGTTTGAATTTTATTCTCAACTCTATTGGAGTTCTTTCAAGAGATTTTACTTAAATTTGTATTCATGCAGAATATGTATCCTTTAATCAAGAATATTTTTATATTTAGTGTTACTCACTTTTACTTCAAATTCTCTGAAATACAGTATCGATATAATGGTGGTTTATCGATCTGTACTTGAAAACAATTCGATTCATAATGAAACTTTTATGTATTTTAATTTTTTATGTAGTTTGCTTATTTGTCCATCATCCTTTTATATGACAGAGCAATTTCTGAATATATCAATTAAATCAAGATTTTCCTCCCTGTTATCATTACTTGTCATTGTCTGTTATTAGGAGTACCAAAAACCTGCACTGATTTGAATAAAATTTTTTTGATATGTTCATAACATTAACAAATGATAGAGATGCTATTCACACATAAATAAGGCAGAGAATAGTGAAAATTCTAAACATCCAAGCAAAGCATTTATCAATTAAATGTACAAATATGAAAGAAAAAATAATTTACTGAGAATATTGAGAATTTTCTATCTGCTAGGCACTAAGCTAGACTTTTCATATATATTTACCTATCAATTAGGCATTCTTTTTCATACTTTTCTTCAGTAAAAACCTCATACTTTGAAATATTGAGTAGCTTGCTCAATTTCATCCAGGTTGGTTAGATCGAGCTAGAGTTTGAATCAATATTGACTTTTCTCTGCATGCTTGGGAGGTCAGAAAATGGAGATTGTATTTCTTGTGATATTTAGATATTAAGTAGCATCGTAAGTAAACTGTGCCTTAAAAGATGGAAAAAATTTTAATATTTGGACAAAATAGATGACCAGAGTCACTGATTATTGAAATGAGTGTGACCCTGGGAGTGGGAGAGGAAGGAGGTGAACAATGGGAGAGAGTTAACAGGGTGACAAACTGCTAGAGAGAGCTCTTGGTGAGTGCGGGAAGTAAGGGCAGAAGTGGATCAGGTTACTGAGAATCTTAAATGCCAGCCGAAGGAATCTGAATTTATTTAGAGGCATCAGACATTGAATTCTGCCTGACACCACAGTAATATTTTTGTATTTTTCAGAGAGCAGATTTTGCAATTGATTGGAAAGAGACTGGAAGCAATGAGTCTAACTTCAATAACTCATATACGAGAGGTCTTCAAAAAGTTCATGGGAAGATTTGTAATTTTTTTTGTTTGTTTTGGCCACAAAACAAGTCTTAATACATTTAAAAAGAACTAAGATCATAGAAAATATGTTCTCTGACCACAACAACAGAAGGAAATTTAGAAAATTCACAAATGTGTGGAAATTAAACAACACTCTTCTAAATAAATAATGAGTAAGAAGAAAAAATACAGGGAAATTAGAGAGTGCTTTGAAATGAAAATCGAAGCACAACCTAACAGAATTTATAGGATGCAGGGATCATGCAGTGCTTAGAGAAAAATTTATACTTGTAAACACTTATATTAAAAATAAGAAAAATCTCAAATCAGTAATGTAAACTTTTACCTTAAGAAAATAGAAAAAGTGGAGCAAACTAAACCAAAAGCAAATATAGGTAAGAAATAACAAAGATTACAGCAGGAATATATGCAATAGAGGATTAAAACAACAGAAAAAATTAGCAAAACCAAAATTTGATTCATTAAAAAGATCAACAAAATTTGCAAACCTTTATCTAGGCTGACAAAGAAAAAGAGAGAGAAGACTGAAATTACTAACATCAGAAATAAAGCAGGGGAATTATTACATTGTTATTATGGTTTGTGGTGGTAAGATTTAGTTTCTTTCTCTCTTGTTTGCATTTTTGTTCTACCAGTGGGTTTTATTCTTTCTTGTGTATTCAGGGTAGGGATTATCATTTTTGGGATTCCAGATTCAGGACTTCTTTGAAGATTTCTTGTATGGCTGGTCCTGTAGTTTTGGATTGTCTGGAAAATACACTATTTTTCCTCATTTCTGAAGGATAGCCTTACTGGATATAGTATTCTTGGCTGGCAGTTTTTTTCTTTTAGTGCTTTGAAGATATCATCCCATTTCCTTCTGGCCTGACTCACCTAAAGCAACAGGGGTTTCACAACCTCCTACATAAATACCAAGGCTCCAGCTGAGATGTTTTTCTGTGGATGGGCGCAAAACTCTTGTTATTATGGGGTAATATGAGTGGGCTACCTCCTATTCAGTCATCTTGCTGATGTTCTCCTCCCCTCAACTTTATTTTTATTCAAGATAGTTTCAGCTATTCTGAGCCCCAGTGAATCTTAGAATCCATCTGTCAGTTTCAGCAAAGAAGCAAGAATTACCTTGATATAAGGATAATCTTGAATCTGTAGATTAACTTCTGCTATATTGTCATCTTAGCAATATTAGGTCTTCTGGTTCATGAACACAAGATGTCTTTCCATTATATTTATATCATCTTTAATTTCTTTTAACAAAGTATTTTAGTTTTCAGTAAAATTTGAATTTTCTTTTGTTAAATTTGTTTCTAAGTATTTCTTCTTTTTTTAAGTTTCTTTTTTATTCAAAATATTTTAACATTTATTTGTACATATTTGTGGAGTGTAGTGTGTTTTTTCATTATATACAAATACTGCACAATGATTCCCATAGGGTAGATAGCACAGTTTTGTACCCATTAGTCCACCACTTGTTTCTGATGCTAGAGAAAGTGAAATTGGTTTTCTTAATTGCACTTTCAGTTTCTTTATTGCAAAAGTATGAAACACAATTGATTAACGGATATTGATCTTGTATCCTGCAACTCTACCAAACATGTTTATTAGTTCTAATAGTTTTTTAGTTGCCTCTTTAGGATCTTATATAAGCAAGATTATGGCATCTGCAAAAAAAAAGAGATTTCTTTTGCTTTTTCATGTTCAATCTTCATGCCTGTTTCTCCATACTTTTTGCCTAACCCTGACTAGGACCTTCAGAATAATTTTGAGTCAAAGTGGCAAGAGCAGACATCCTTTTCTTATTTCTGATCTTAAAAGAAAAGCTTTTAGTCTTTTACCACTGTTATCACATTAGCTGTGAATTTTTTTTATAACCATGCTTTATCACATTGAGGAAGTTTTCTTGTTTCTAGTTTGTTTAGTGTTTTTATCACAAAGGGGTGTTGAATTTTACCAAATACTATTTCTTGTCTCTTTTGAAATGATCACATGGTTTTCATTCTTTATTCTATTGAAGTGGTGTGTTATATTAATTGTTTTTAAATGTTAAATCAACTTTGCATTGCATTCCTGGGGGGGGGGAATCCTACTTGATTATGGTGTATAATTATTTTTATGTGCTGCTATATTTGCTTTACTAGTTTTGGGTTTGTTTTTTTTTTTTTTAGTATTTTGTATCTATATTCATAACACATATTGGTCTGTAGTTTCCTTTCCTTGTTATATCTTTAGCTGGTTTTGATATCAGGGTGATAATGGCCTCATTGAATGAGTTGGGAAGTGATCCTTCCTTTTCAACTTTTTGAAAGCACTTGTAAAGAATAGGTATTAAATTCTCTTTAAATCTTTGGTGGAATTCATCTGTGAAACCCTCCTGACCTGGGCATGTTTGTTTGGGTAGTGTTTTTTAAAGTTACAAATTCAATTTCTTTATTTGTCACAGGTATATTCAGATTTCTCCTATTTCTTCTTGAAGCAGTTTTGGTAGCTTGTGTCTTTCTAAGAATTTGTTCATTTCATCAAGTTTATATTGTTTGTTAGCATGCAATTTTCACGGTATTTCTTACAACCCATTTTATTTCTCTAAGATCAATGGTAATGTCCTCTCATTTCTGAATTTAGTAATTTGTCTTCTCTCTTTCTGTCTTGAATCTAACTAAAAACTTGTCAATATTGTTGATCTTTTTCAAAGAACAAACTTTTGGTTTCACTAATTTTCCCTTTTGCTTTCCTATTCTCTGTTTTATTAATTTCTGCTCTAATACTTATTATTTTTCTCCTTTTCCTTTGGTTTTAGTTGGCTGTAATTTTTTAAAGATGAACAGTTACACTATTTATTTCAGATCTTTTTTTCTCTTTATAACATGTTTTTACAACTATAAATTTCCCACTAAGCACTGCTTTATTTGCATCCCATAAGTTTAAGTATATTGCCACTTCATTTCCATTCATCTCAAAGAATTTTATACTTTCCCCTGTTATTTCTTCTTTGAACCATTGTTCATATTTCTACATATTTGTGAGTTTCCCAGATTTTTTCCTGCTATCGATCTCTAGTTTTATTCCATTGTGGTAAAAACATACTTTGTATTATTTCTATGCTTTTGAGTTTTTTGAGGTTTGTGTCTTAGCATATGGTTTCTACTGGAGAATGTTCTACGTGAACTTGAGAAAAATGTATATTCTGTTGCTTTTGGTGAAATGTTCTAGAGATATCTCTTTGATCTAATGGGTTTATAGTGTAGTTAAAATCTTCTATTTCTTTGTTAATCTTCTGCCTAACTATTCTATCCATTATCAAAACTAGGGTATTGAAGTCTCCAACTATAATTGGCAAATTGTTTATTCTTTCTTCTCTTTTGTTAGTTTGACTTTATTTTGGTGTTCTGTTATTAGCTGCATATATGTTTATAATTATTATATCTTCCTGATGGACTAAAATTTATCATTATAAATGGTTCCTATTTATCTCTAGTAAAAATTTTGTATCAAAGTCTAATTTGTCTGATATAAGTATAAGCCTCTCCTCCTTTCTGTGGTTGTAGTTTGCATAATGTATTTTTTCCTGTCCTTTTACTTTAAGTCTATTTGTATTTTTGATTCTAAAGTGTTTCCTATAGATAGTATATAGCTGGATTTTTTTAAAATCCAATATGACAGTCTTTGCCTTTTGATGGGATTGCTCAATCTATTCACATTTAATATTATTAATATCATTAGACTTATGTCTGTTATTTTACTTTTTGTTTTGTATCTGTCTCATGTATTTCCCTCTCATTCCTTCTTTAGTGCTTTCATCTGTATGAAGTGAGTATTCTCTAATGTAGCATTTCAAATTTTTAAATCTATTTTTCTATCTTTTGTGATTGCTCTAGAATTTACCATACACATCTTAATAGAATAAACTTCAGATTTGCACTAGTTTAATTACAGTGATATATAGAAATGTTACTCCTGTATAGCTCTATTTACTTTTTCCAGTTTGGTAGTACCATTGTTATACATATTACATGTATTATTGTTACAAATACATATACATTGTTATAACTTTTATTTTGCAATGTGTTGTCATTTCCTTAGCACAATACTTCTCTGCTCCCACCAACTTCCTTTGTGCTATCACTAGCAAATATATTATGCATATATTACATTTCTATAGATCCAAGATTACATTATATACACATTAGCTTATACAATTGCTTTTTAAATCAGCTCTGAGGAAAAAAAGGAGGAAAACGTGCATTTAAATTGTTTTCTATAATTGTATAATTACCTTTACAGTGCTCTTTGTGTGTGGGGTGTGTGTGTAAATCACCTTCTAGAGCCACTTGCTTTTAGTATTTCTTGTAAGCTGGTTCTGCTAGCAACAATTCTCTCAGTTCTTATCTGGGAATGTCTTTATTTTATTTTTCACTTACTCCTGAAAATAGAGCCACTTGCTTTTAGTATTTCTTGTAAGCTGGTTCTGCTAGCAACAATTCTCTCAGTTTTTATCTGGGAATGTCTTTATTTTATTTTTCACTTACTCCTGAAAGATAGCTTAGTTCAACCAAGCTATAGGATTCTTGGTTGACAAGTGCTTCCCTATCCCACCCCCCAACTGCAGCACTTTGGATATTTTAATTCACTGCTTGAAGCCTTAATTGTTTCAACTAAAAAGTTACATGTTAGATTTATCATGGTTCCCTTGAAAGTAAAGTCTTTTTTCTTGCTGTTTTCAAGATTTTCTCATTGTCTTTGTATTTCATCATTTTTACTATGATGTGTCTGTGAATTTATCTTCTGTTGAGTTTATTGAGCTTCCTATATATATATATAGGCTACTGTTTTTGATAAATTTGGAGAGTTTTCTGCTATTATTTCTTCAAATATTTTGTACTACTCCTTTTTCTCTCTCTTCTCCTTGAATGGGGTACTCCCATTATTCATGTGTTGATGCAGTTAGTGGTGTCCCCATTTCTTTGAGGCTCTGTTCGTTTTTCTTTATTCTCCGTGTTCTTTGGATTGAACAATCTCTATTGATATATCTTCAAGTTTACTGATTTTTTTTCTGCCAGTTCAAATCTACTGTCAAGATCCTTTAATAAATTTTTAAATTTTACTTATTAAAGTTTTCAACTTCCAAATTTCCATTTGTTTGGGGATTTTTTTTACAATTTTTTCTCTTTATTGATAGTTTTTATTCGATCCAACATTGTCATCATACCTTTATTTATCTATTTAGTTGTGGTTCCCACTAATTCAGCAAAAGTATATATATATTTCTTTCCTTTTTGTCTTTCTTCATGACCGGCAACGGATCGCAACCCTCAGTGTCGCGCCCGTACCGGACCGGGACCGGCAACGGGATCGCAACCCTCGGCGTTGCCCCCGCACCTCGCTCAGCCAGTGAGCGGCCAGTCTGTATGTGGGATCCGAACCCTCGGCGGGAGCGCCGCCACGCTTCCCAAGCAGCACACTGTAGCAGTGCGCCACCGGGCCGGCCCAGCAAAAATATTTTTACCTTTTTGTAAATTGTAACTTAGTTGATTGCACATATCTGTAGGGTACAGAGTAAAAATATCATTATCTGTGTGCAATATGTGATGTTCAAATCAGGATAATTAGTATATTCAACATTATACAATGTATTCATTTTTCATGGCACTTTAAAAATACCTCTCTATACTCCCCCCACTTCCCACCTCTGGTAACCACAGTTCTGTTGTCTCCTTTTGAAAATTCAACATATTATTGTAATTGTTTTATATATATATTTTTCAAATTATTTTGATTTTATTTTTTAGCTGCCATTTATGAATGAGGAAATGTGGTATTTCTCTTTCTGTGCTTGGCTTATTTCACTTAACCTGATTTTCTCTAAGTTTATCCATGTTGATGCAAATGGCAGTATTTCATTCTTTTTTATGGCACAGTAGTATTCCATTGTGCATATACCACATTTTCTTCATCCAGTCATCTGATAATGGACATTTAGTTTCATTCCAACTCTTGGCTATTATAAATAGAGCTGCAATTAACACAGGAGTGCAGGTACCCCTTTGACATGATGATTTCCATACCTTTGGATTTATACACAGCATGGGATTGCTGGATCATATGGCAGTTCTGTCTGCAGTTGTTTGAGAAAACTCCATACTGATTCCTGACTCTTTACAATATGCCTGCTTTTTTCTATATAAGATGTAACCTAAGAATCAATAAACGAGACTTGATTAGAATACTGTCTTGTCTCCCATCTCTTGCATCTCTTGTTCCATCCCATTCCTACTCCCCCCTCCAGGGTCTGCGTTGAATATCCCGTGGGTCAGGACAGTTTTCCATAATGGCTACACTAAAGTACAGTCCTACAAACAGTGTAGGAGGGTTCCCCTTTCTCCACATGCTAGCCAGCATTTGTTATTTTCTGTCTTTTTGATAAGTCTGTCAAACTGGGGTGAGATAACATCTCAAAATGGCTTTGATTTGTGTTTCCTTGATGCTGATGTTGAGCATTGTTTTATGGGTCTGTTGGCCATTTGTATATCTTCCTTTGAGAAATGCCTGTTCAGCTCCTTTGCCCATTTTTTAACTGGATTATTTGTTCTTTACTGTGAAGTTGTTTGATTTCCTTCTATATACTGGACATTAATCCATCATTAGATGCATAGTTTTCAAATATTTTCTCCCACTCTATAGGTTGTCTTTTCACTCAGTTAATTGTTTCTTCTGCTGTGCAGAAGATTTTTAGTTTGATATAATCCCATTTGTTTGTTTTTTCCTTTTGTTCCCTGTGCTTTGATGGTCATATTCAAAAAGTCTTTGCCCAGTCCTACTTCCTGAATTGTTTCCCTAATGTTTTCTTTTAGGAATTTTGTAGTTTCAGGTGTTATATTTAATCTATTTTGTGTTGATTTTGGTATGTATAGAGAGGTACAGGTCTAGTTTCATTCTTCTACATATGGATGTTCAGTTTTCTCAGCATCATTTATTGAAGAGGAAGACTGTTCCAGAATGTATGTTCTTTGTGCCTTTGTCAAAGATGTTCTCTTCCTGTAACTTCCTGGTCTGGAAAATAAATGCAGGAAGAGAACCCCAATTCATGGTTAATTTCCCAAGGAAGAGATGCCTCTCACTTGAGGGTTCCAGGGGAAATTAACCACTTTGGGGTTTCTCACTGCTCAGAAGAGATAGGCTTTGAGTAATCCTTTGTGGCTCTATCAACCAGGGGAAGTGGGGTAACAAATCCGTGGGGGGCAAAGCAACAACTTTGAGTAGTATGGACATTGTCACAATGTTAATTCTTCCATCCAAGAATATGGAATGTCTTTCCAATTTTTGTGTCCTCTTTCAACAGTGATTTTTAGTTCTCATTGTAGAAATTTGTCACATCCTTGCTTAAATTTATACCTAGTTATTTTATTTTATTTTATTTGGTGACTATTGTAAATAGGCTTGCTTTCTGGATTTCTTTTTCTGCTAGTTCATTGTTGGAGTGTAAAATACTACTGACTTTTGCATATTTATTTTATATCTTGCAACTTTACTGAAACTGTTTATCAACTCTAAGTGATTTCGGCAGAGTCTTTAGCCTTTCTATATATAGAACCATGTCATCTGCAAACAGGGGCAGTTTGACTTTTCTT
The DNA here is from genome assembly GCF_000696425.1 of Galeopterus variegatus. Classification (NCBI taxonomy): domain Eukaryota; kingdom Metazoa; phylum Chordata; class Mammalia; order Dermoptera; family Cynocephalidae; genus Galeopterus; species Galeopterus variegatus. The sequence goes on along the minus strand of NW_007737809.1, from coordinate 8,085 downwards.
TTCCACTCTGGATAACTGAAACTGTTTATCAACTCTAAGTGATTTCGGCAGAGTCTTTAGCCTTTCTATATATAGAGCCATGTCATCTGCAAACAGGGGCAGTTTGACTTTTCTTTTCCACTCTGGATGCCCTTTATTTCTTTCTCTTGCCTGAGTGCTCTGGGCTGTGGCAGTGGGGAGCTGATGGCCTCAGCCACATCCCCCAGAAAACCTCAACGAGCCAAGTGATGATGACCACTGATCTGCCACCAGCACCCCCTGGTCTACCCTGCTGGAATGAGGTGGGTGCCGTGGGCCTTGACCAAGCCCCCTCCTTTCTACTCCTCCCACCGTATTTCCTTTCCCCTTTCCCTCTCTCCCTCTCCTTCAACTGCTCTGCAACAACATCTTAGAATGTAAAAATAAATAAATAAATAAATAAATTTTAAAAAATAAATGTATACTAGTTTTCTAGTGCAATAGAAAAGGTAAGTTTGAATCGAAGGACATGAGCATTTTAAAAGCTTTTGATCTGTTTTGTGAAATTTCTCTCCAGAAAGATTGTGTGGTAGCTCAGTGGTCATTTCTAGGCTGGTTGTTGAAGTCAGTGGGATATGGCTGAGGCCCTCGGCTCCCCACCACCCCATTTTTGGAGCCCAGGTTGCTTCTTGCAGTGGCTTGGTGTTCATCACTGGGCTGGCTGTAGATGTCAGGAGGGTGTGGCTTAGGCCCTCAGCCCCTCATCACCCTAGCTGGGGAGCGCAGGGTGTTTTCTGTAGCAGCTCAGTGGTCATCACTGGGCTGGTTGCATATGTTGGGGGAGCATTCCTGAGACCTTCTGCCTCCCACTGCCCCAGCTTGGGACCCAGGGCACTACTGATGGCAGTCTGGTGGTCATTGCTGGGCTAGGTGTAGTCATAAAGGGGGCAGGGCTGAGCCCACAGCCTTCCTTCCTCCCTGGCTTGGGAGCCAAGGGGGCTTTTGGTCCTTCTAGGTTTTATAAGTGTTCTTTGGTGATGTCAGACTTTTACTAGTTAATATCAGACTTTGTCTCTGACCTTTGCATATTTTGCTTTTTCTTTCAGTTCTGTTGGATTATTCACTGTTCCCACTACTTAAACTTTACACTGGAACTAATTTGTTGTCCTTTGATTATTTCTAAAATGGGGGAACTTTCTTTAGGGACCAGCACTTGAGCTCTGTGGTTGAGCTAATTGCTTCATTGTTGTTGATTCTCTGGGGGAAGCTTTTTGTGCAGCTCAGGTTTTAATCACTGACCTTGGATGTACTTCTGGATGCTGTGAAGTCCAGTACACCTGGATTGTGTGGAAACTCTGGATTGGGCCTGGGTCTTTTCAGCAAACTGCACCTCCTGCATATCTCTACTCCTGACCAGTCTCCACTGAGTGGTCCTGTGATGATTCAGGAGCAGGTCATCTGTCCATGCTGTGCTCCAATGTTCCCCTGGTGGGCCTGTCTCCCCCACCACCCATACTCCAAACACTTACCGTGGGGCAGGCCATGTGCCAGTCCCTTGTGATGACTCACCAGCCTCTGAGTGGCTCCTTGCTCTTATGTGGGTCCACAGGAACACTGTTAGTAGTCTTGCTGGCCTAGGGGCCACCAAGGTTCTCTTCTCCCCTGCAGCCTCCAAGCAACTTCATAGGAAGGGTGCAGCTGCGGCTTTTGCCAGCTCTTGCTCCATGCACTCACCGGCTCAAGCCTTGAAGTGGCCAGGGCTTGAAATGGTGGGAGCGATCTTTTCTTTTTCTCATCGTGGCTTCCGAACTCTGCAGGTCTCTCCTTCTCTTCCCATGAGCTCTAGCAGACCCAGGATGGCTGTCATTGCTTTTTAATAGCTGTAAATTGGTTGATTTGTGTGAGAGAGTGACACTGGGGACTATCTATTCCATCGTCTTGACCAGAAGCCCTAGTATACATTTAATAAACACGAATTAGTAGCTTGTTTATAATAGGGAAATGGAATTAAATTAGATACCCATTGAAAGGGAATGAGTTAAAAATAGTGGTACGTAATTGATTGCATCTAATTTAGATATAGATTTTTGCTTGTTGATATTATTAAGTTAAAAGACTGTTTCCAGTATGATTTCACTTTTCTAAGGGAATATGAGAAATAATTCTGGAAAGATATAAATTAAAATGCTAATAGCAGTTATTTTTAAGTAGCCACCAAGTGTTTGTATTTTATATTTTTTTACTTTAATTTTCCTTTTATACATCTCTGATTTGTATTTTTGTTTCAATTTTTCTGTGAATGTATATATAAGTAATAATTTTATGATATAAATTTCTATTTTAAAAAATATAAGTAAGAATTGGTGGATATTGGCATTGTTTTCTGTCCATAAAGCTACCTTCAGTTACTGCTTTTATGCCAGAGTCAGATTGTCATGCCCAGACAAAGTCACATTGGCTTCATTCAGCACTTAATCCTCCAGTTTGAAAGCCAACTTGAGTCAATGTGATGGACTCAGTGTATTGCCATTTGTTAAAGCGGAGGCTGGACTTTTTCTCCTAAACACTGTGGATTTGACATGGGCAATCATAGCCATCCCACTTCACCCTTTGAAAGTGCTGTGATCCTGAGCCCATTCAGAGCTTCAGCAGAAACCTAGAGTGGTGGTGAGTAATAAGATTGAGTAACAAGTTATAACGAGCCCAGGGACTTCCATATACACGTACACAAGTGGAAGTGAGACTAGGTAGGAGAACAGATGAGAGAATAGAACTGGAAAGAGCTACTCTAAGTAGAAAGAGATGTGGAGAAGGTGGAGAAATGGGCAGTAATAGGGATAGACGTAGGGATGGGAAGAGGGATGTATTAGTCCATTTTATGTTGCTTATAACAGAATACTCTAAGTAGAAAGAGATGTGGAGAAGGTGGAGAAATGGGCAGTAATAGGGATAGACGTAGAGATGGGAAGAGGGATGTATTAGTCCATTTTATGTTGCTTATAACAGAATATCTGGAACTGGGAAACTTATAAAGTAATGAAATTTATTTCTTACAGTCCACAGTCTATTGGGCATAGCTGGTGAGAGCCTTCTGGGTGGTAATTCTTTACAGGGTCCCATGACAACACAGGCTAACATATGGTAGGAATGGCATGAGCAAGTGAGCTAACCTTCACATTTGCTCTCCTTATAAAGCCATCAGAACCATGCCCATGACAACCCATTAAACAGTCAACTTATTGCTCCATCAATGGATTAATCCATTCACAGGGGTACAGTCTTCATGAATCAATCATCTCTCAGAGGCTCCACCTTTTAAATACCATAATCGGAATTCCCACCCTCTTAATGCTATCATAATACATGAATTTGGGGGGGAGACACATTCAAACTACAGCAAGGGAAATTGAAAAAGATGAGATAGAAGAGGAGATTCAAAATGAAGAAAAATGCTATAGAGGACACCTGCAACTAAGGTTGATCTCAGTGATGATTATATTACATGGGTGAATAAGTAGGTAAAAATTCATTGATAAATGTAAGATCTGTGTACTGTATTCCATGTGTATTATAACTTAATTTTTATGCTATCTACCCTAAGTGAATTATTGTGCAGTATATGTATATATTGAAACAACATACTGTACCCCACAGATATGTACAAGTAAATGTTGAAATATTTTGAATTAAAAAAATACATCAAGCCCCAGATGTGAGCTGAGGGTCTAAGAGATGAAAGGTCCCTGATAACTAGGGAGGGGAGTTGAGGGGAATCCATTCACATAAATTGAAAGGAAAATAAGAAACAAACAACAAAGACCTGCTGACCCCCAGGCCCCCAAAGGAGGCAGCAGTGCAAAACCAGCAGGGCAGCCACCATACCACAGGACCCAGCCCAGGTGAGTCCCCATCCCCAAGAGGCCCGACCTGCCACCCCCCAGACCCCAAGGCAGTAACACTGAATCAGCAGCCCCTGTGGGATCCAGGCCAGACACCAGGGTGGAACTAGTGGACCATGAAACCCTCTGCCACAGTGACTGAATACCAATAGAGAGATGCCAGAAATATGAAAAACCAAGAAAGTAGGACACTACCAAAGGAATGTAATAACTCTCAAGTTCTAGATCCTATAGAACAGGAAGTCCTTGAAATGACTGACAAGGAATTTCGAGCAACAATTCTAAGGATACTAAATGAGATACAAGAAGTTAGACAATAGAATGAAATAAGGAAAAGTATACAGGAACTGAAAGAAGAAATGTACAAAGAAATCAATGCCATGAAAAAGAATACAGCAGAGCTTGTGGAGCTGAAGGATTTACTCAGTGAAATAAAAAACACAACAGAGAGTTGATCCAGCAGGTGAGAACAAGCAGAAGAGACAATTTCTGACCTTGAGGATGGCCTGTTTGAAATAACACAGGCAGACAAAATAATAATAATAATAATTTTAAAAATTGAAGAAAATCTAAGAGAGATAACAGACAACATTAAGTGCTCAAACATCCAAATCATGGGTATCCCAGAAGGAGAGGGAAAAGGAAACAGCATTGAAAACATATTCAACAAAATAATAGCAGAAAACTTCCCAGGTATAGGGAAAGACACAGATCTTCAGATTCAGGAAGCTCAAAGATCCCCAACTGTATTCAACCCAAAAATGTCTTCTCCAAGACATGTTATAGTCAAACTGGCAAAACTCAAAGACAAAGAGAGAATCTGAAAAGCTGCAAGAGAGAAGTGTCAAGTCACCTATAAGGGAGCCCCTATCAGACTAACATCAGAATTTTCATCAGAAAAGCCAGAAGAGAATAGGATGATATATTTAAAATAGTGAAAGACAAAAATTGCCAGCCAAGAATACCTTGGAAGGCTATCCTTCCAAAATGAAGGACAAATAGTATATTTCTCAGACAAACAAAAACTATGGGAGTTTACTAACACACGACCAGCCTTACAAGAAATTCTCAAGGGAGTACTGGGTCTGGTTCCTGAAAAACAACAATCACTACCATGAATACTCAAGAAAGAACAAATCCTACCAGTAAAATAAAAATGCTAACAAAAATAAAGAGAAAAAAAGTATATCTACCACCTCAAGAAACCAAATGAACAATAAAAAAAAGAAGAAAAAATAAACCACTGGCATCCCAGAAAAGAAGTACTAAATGGCAATTCCTTTTCTGTCTTTTACCTCAGGCTTGACCACTATCTCCATCAAGATTATAAATATAAATAACTTGATACTTATATTAATATTTTGATATTTTATACAAATATTAATATTTATATCAATATAAATAAAAGATTCTTATATAAAGCACCAAAATACTTTAACAACATAATTTAAAGATGCTTCTCCTTTCTTATTTTTAACTCCAGACTAGAAAACATTGAATATTCTCTTGGATGCTACTGTTGGGAAAAGAAATTACCCTCACTGAGAATCATTAAATATGTGTAAGACTTGATTAATTTTAGCTTTAATTTGCTAGTTGGGGAAATTTGCCTAAATTAATAATATACAGTGAAATTTTTAATAAACCTGAATGTCCTCACTGGAGACTTTATTAAAAGTTTAGCCATTAGTTATAAGGAATTGGATAAGTTTCATAACTGTGAATAGGTCTTGTTTCATTTGTAAACGATGCACAATGGACATTATTAGGAAACAGACAGGGATTTCTGGTAAAGGTACATTAGTGTTGCAAAACAATAAGAGCACTTGTATTGAGGTATCCCTTTGGGCCAAAGACATCATTAGCAAGAAAGGCCAGAGTTTATTCTTCAGGGATCACTCTTTCATTAAAGGAAACAAAAAATTCTAGAAAATATCTCCAGAAAACTGATAACCAACCCTTTTATTAAAGAAAACTACAACAACCCAATGTCAGACAAAACACCCGAGTGTCCTGTCTCCCAGGTAGTCTTTATGAAAGGTTTATTTTTTAAAGGACTTCTACATTTTTTAGCTTTAAAATGGTGTGGCTTAAAAAAATTTTTTTTTCCTCCTAGCACCATCAACCCATAATAATTTAGTCAATAAATATTCCTTGCCCTCCTTCTCTTGCAAACTGCTATGAGGAATTTTGCAAAAATCCTCAGTAACTACAAACCACTCAATAACAATAACAATGGCTGCTTTTATGGAGAACTTAAGCCTTTTACAAATATTTCTTAATGACAATAACAAAATCCCAAAGTTTTACTTTCAAGAAGATAATATGTGAGTTGGATAAGTAAGATTTGAATTTTAAAAAATGAGGAAAAGTACTAGTGAATATGTTATAAGATTCCATCTTAATTTGAGTTTCTCTGAAGCGAGGATATAAATGCAGGTAGTTTATATGGGAGGTAATCCCAAGAAGCATAATGAGGGATGGAGAAGTGAGACAGAAGAGAGAAGAAAGCCCATAAATGTTGTATTCATGGTCAGATTATATCTGCAAGAAACCAGGGAACTTCTGAAAAAATGTGTAAAACACACCTCAAAATAGGCCCACCAAGGAGTGAAAAAGTCAAGGTACTTATCCACTAATACTTATCTTTCATTGGTTGAGGGTCATTCCCATGATGCTAAATTACTGGCAATTTTATCCTGGCCCTTTCCAAAGCCATGTACACTTGCATGGCCAGAGAACACCATCAGAAAGAGAGGCACAAAAAGCCTCAGTCTGCTTGAACTGTCTGCATGTAGCTGACAGGGTGGGTCCAGGGAAACGGGCAGGGAAAGAATGTCTATCACAGGACAGAACAATTGGCGAAGAGTTCTTACACAGAAAGCCAAGAAAAAAGCCAAAGATCAATTAGACTCCAGGAAGATTCTAAAAGTAAATGAGTACAAAGAAGAGGGGGTCAGTTGGCAAAGGCAAGAAGAGGAGGCAGGAAGTCCTGTGGCCTAGTCAGGCAGCTCACAGATTTGGCTATTGTGGAAAGTCCCCACAACAAGTAATGAGATTGAAGCAATTATAAAAAGACTCCCAACAAAGAAAAGTTCAGGACCAGATGGCTTCACTGACAAACTGTATCAAATATTTAAAGAAAAACTGATACCAATTTTTCTCAAACTCTCCCAAAAAATTGAAGAGGAGGGACAGTTTCCAAACTCATTTTACAAGGCCTGCATTACCCTTATCCCCGAACCAGAAAAAGATACAACATAAAAAAAACAAACAAACAAAAAAAACTACAGACCAATATCCCTAATGAGCATAGATGTGGAAATCCTCAACAAAATACTAGTGAACTGAATCCAACAGCACATTAAAAAGTTCATTCACCATGATCGAGTAATATTTATCCCAGGGATGCAAGGATGGTTCAAAGGATGCAATCAGTGTGATGCATCACATCAACAGAATGAAGGACAGAAACCAAACAATCATTTCAATAAAAGCAGAATAAAAGCATTTGATAAATTCAATACCCCTTCATGATAAAAGCACTCAATAAATTAAGTACAGAAGGAATGTACTTCAACACAATAAAGGCCATATATGACAAAACCACAGTTAATATCATACTAAATGGTAAAAAGTTGAAGGCTTTTCCCCTAAGATCTGAAACAAGATAATGACAAAACCACAGTTAATATCATACTAAATGGTAAAAAGTTGAAGGCTTTTCCCCTAAGATCTGAAACAAGATAAGGATGCCCATTTTACCCATTCTTATTCAGCATAGTACTGGAAGTTCTAGTCAAAGAAATATAGAAAGAGAAAGCAGTAAATGGTATTCAAATCAGAGAGAAAGGATGCCCATTTTACCCATTCTTATTCAGCATAGTACTGGAAGTTCTAGTCAAAGAAATAGAGAAAGAGAAAGCAGTAAATGGTATTCAAATCGGAGAGTAAGAAGTCAAATTATCCTTGTTTGCAGATGACATGATTATATATTTAGAAAATCCTAAAGACTCCACCAAAAATTGTTAGGACTGATAAATAAATTCAGTAAAGTTACAGGATAAAATATCAATATATGAAATTCAATAACATTTCTATATGCAAATAATAAAATATCTGAAAAAGAAATCAAGAACAGAATCCCATTTGCAACAGCTACCAAAAAAGTGAAATAGTTAGGAGTATATTTAAGCAAGGAGGTGAAATATCTCTACAATCAAAACTA